>NW_027271823.1:242500-447189 GCF_040938485.1 Diadema antillarum
TCTTGTTCATAATCACCATTCAAGAGTACATTTTAAGAACTCAAAGCAAGATGGAGAAAAAAAAAGAATTATGCTTGAACATGTGCATGCGTGTCGTGTTATTTTTGTCATGTCTGTTTGTGTATAATATGGGATGAAAAATTATTTCGTTCTGCTAACATTCATGCAATAGAAAGAAACCACCCCAAAAAACAATATGAAAATGAAGTATAAGAGGACTTTATCAGAGCTTTGTACAATGACATTCTGACGTCTTCTTATATATAAGCATAGTGAGCAAGGTCCAAACAACAACACGGAAATCTGCTGCTGTTATAATTATAGTCGGGCGCTTCTATGCCCGTCTGCATGTCATGATATCAATGTCAAAAATTTGTGGCAATTAAAATGTATGTCTAACGAAGTACAGTATATGAATACCAGACTGCCTATGGTATTCCCATGACGCCAGACTTATCCTTTCCTTTAATTCCCCATCTTGTCTGGCAAAAAAAAAGACTTTAGCAGAAAAAAAAAATCAGCATTTTAGCATTGATATCTTGCCTTTTAAATACAGTACATATTAAACGAATCGTATAGAATCGGTGGAGACGTAACTCCATGTTTCTAACATAATTTGGCTGAGAATATGAGAAACCTCTAATGAAACGCCATTATGCAACTTTGTGACAAAAAAAAATTCAATGACCTGAGTAAGGCATTTGATACCATTGATTACAACATTCTTATTCGAAAAAAGTGGAATGAATATTTTATATACTGAACTGATTTTACCATACTTCACATACTGCAATATGGTATGGGCATATTCAAACAAGACAAAAATTCAATCAGTTCACTTTCTCCAAAAATAGCACTCCGTATGTGCACCAACTCACTAGCTTGTAAACTCTGAACCATTATTTTCTAAATTGGAATCCCTCAAAATAAACGATATTCATACATTTCAATGCGCAATATTCATGTAAAAAAATAGTACACATCCAACACCCTGCCTTCCTTGTTCCATAACCTGTTCACTATGAACTCCAGCGTCCACGCTTGCCTAACTCGACATTCCAAAGATTATCACCGCCACAGTCCCAACCTAATGATGATTCACAAGTCAATAAGACATCACCATGGACCATGCAGATTTTTGGAAATAATCTCAATGAGCTAATAAAGGGAACCACTAAATTATATTCTTTGAAGGCACTTCAAAAAAAAAGTCTTTTATATAAGTATGATAATGTATGAGTGAATAGAAATTATGTCTTTTTTTTTTCAACTGGACGATCTCCCATCGGCCACCGGCAGATTTTAACGAAATCGCTCAGCTACCGACGGGTGATCGATAGGTCATCTACCGGTGACCCGTAGGCATACCGGCGCGCCGGCCGGTCTCTACCGAAAATTTCTGATGAGCTACCTGGGCTTATTCATGTGCCGATGTGATTTGTGATGTGACATTTAATCAAGATAAAACTGAGGTAAAAGGTCTAAGAGTTGAATTACCAACTATAAACCTCAGCTTGTGAAACTACGGATAACTGTAAATTCGGAAATCAAACAAAAGGTAGGAAAACCCAAGATGGAACAAAGATAAGAATACATTAGACTTTTCCAAAATATCTTGTTTTCTTCTCTAAATTTTACAGTATTTTTCTAATCTTCTTTAATTTCATATTTTAATTTCCCCATCTTTTGTCATTCACTACTTCTTCTTTCAGTAGATCTTTAATGAATGATAAGGTAACCAAACCATATATTACTAAGTTTCCATATCGACACTAACTTTTAGCTATCATCTCTTTTGCCCCAAAGTGGCTGTCCCAGTCTTCCATGTCCCTCATGTGGGTTGCCGAGATGTTGAGATGCTGAGATGTTGGTGGAATTTCCTTGCCTCTATCCTCCGCCTGCTTCTTTCAGATTTCCGTGGCTTCTCTTCTCCATCTAGTTCCTGGTTTCCCTCAGTGCTTCTGTCATTTTTATCTTTCTCATTTTTAGTCCCTAAAAAGATGACCGCTCGAAATATTTCCTTGGTTTTCTTGTGTGCTGTTGTCATTTTTGTCTCTATTATTCTTGTTCGCTATGTGACCGCTCAATTAGGTGAGTGCCTGTACGGTTGCCGCTCGGACACAGAGCGTATTTTGGGCAGTGAGTGAAAACTTGTCTGTCGCCGCTGAAATTTTAACTCTGCGTTAAAACTTCAGCGGCGACCGACCGATGCCCTAAAAACTAGTGGTGAGTGGTCGGTCACTGGTCGGTCACCGGTCGTTGTCCGACCGGTGATCGACCAGTGACCGAACAGGCACCACTGATACGCTTGGTGTCCGAGCGGCAACCGCCCAGGCACTGACCTAATCGAGCGGTCGCCTCCGAGCGATTCATGGAACAAAAATGATAGAGACAAAAATGACAAAAGCACAGAAGAAAACCAAGGGAATAGATCGAAAGGTTGCCGTCCAGCAATTTAGGGACTTGAAATGATAAAATGATAAAAATGACAGAAGCACTGACGGAAACCAAGGACTAGATGGGGAGGAGAAGCCAGGGCATTGGCAATGTGGAAGAAACAGGGGAGGGATAGAGGCAAGGAAACCCCACCAACATTTCAGCATCTCAACGTCTTGGCAACCAATATGAGGTACATGGAAGACAGGGACAATCACTTTAAAGCAAAAGAGATGAAAGCTGAAAGTTAGTGTCGATATGTAAACTTAGTAAAATATGGTTTGGTTACCTTTTCATTCATGAAAGGCCTATTGAATGAAGAAGTCATGAATGACAAGAGATGGGGAAATGAAAATATGAGATAAAATGGGAATAGAAAAACATTGTTAAATATAAAAGCAAACAAGGATATTTTGGAAATTTCTAATTTAATCCTAATCTTTGTTCCATGTTGTGTTTTCCTCCCGTTTGTTTGATTCCTAATTTCTAGTTATCTGGGGTTTCACATAACTGAGGTTTGGTAGTTGGTAATTTAAGTCTTAAAATCTTTAGCCTCGAGTTTTTTTTAACCCGTTGAGGACGAGTCCCGAGTATACTCGGGCAGGTGTCTATGGGAAATGCGTGTTCTAGCAAAATCAAACCGTCCTAAACGGATTAATTAATTAATTGTTTATCACATCACAACTCACATATATACAGTAGGTATATGAATAAACCAAGTTAGCTTGTGAGAAATTTCCCCGCAGAGACCGGCGGGCGTCCGCCGGTACGCCTACGGAACACCGTTAGATGACCTATCGATCACCCGTCGGTCGCCGAGCGATTTCGTAAAATTCGGCCGGTGGCCGCTTGGAGATCGTCCAGTTGTCAATGGGGCATTGCTCGGTGACTGCTCAGTCTCTGCGCTGAGAAGATCCCTATATTTCGCAAATTCTTTACCTAAAATCGACCGGTGACCGACGGGAAATTGACAGGGCATCGCTCAGTCACCTCTTGTGTTTTACAGCTTGCTCGACATCTCCAAAAACTGCTGGGCGGTGCCAAAATCTCAGCGGCGACCGAGCAGGCTACAAATCGGTCGGTCACCCCTCTGAGTTGTGACCGTAGCCTTACTCTGCTTAACTGCCAAGACTACACTTTGTTTTTCTTATTATGTTCTTGTGGTAGGCCTACTAGATCTTAGTAGTTAAATTGATAAGTAATAAAGTAGTCATGAATTTGATGATGACACAACATGAAATTTGCATGCAATTTAAATTACGGCATTATGCATGACCTTTTTTTTTTCGGCCATTGACATGTTTCTGCTTTCAGTCACACAGCATCCAAACCAAGAATATGTACACTCAGCAAAAAAGACAGAAAACATGAATAAAATAATTAAGTAAACACTTTCTCCAGTTATTATTTTTCATAGAGAATTTTGATAAAAATTATAGAGTCAATAATATAAAAGATTATTCAATTGTCAATGAAACTGGTAGGTTTATAAAAAGAAAACTTTACGCATGTGTGAACACACTCATTTTTGTCTTCCAAGGCAGAAAAGTAAAAATTGCAAAAAAATGGCATATTGAAATTCATTTGCAAATGCCCTCCAAGTAACAAAAGACAAATTTAACGCAATGAGAGACACGAATGAAATGGCCGAAATAAGTTTCCGTTCCCTTGTTTCTCTTTATATTCTAAAACAATAACACAGTGGGTAAACAGAAAGTTGAACATAAACATTTAATTGAGAAATTTAAGGATGCATGAGACAGATTCAAGAGCCAAATATCATTTCAAATTTTTTAATTTTGAATAACGTTTCAAATTCAACCTTCTATGTTACCATTACTTCTTCTGTTATGTCTCTTTGACTATGAATTCGACAAAATTCAATATTCTTCAATGTGTTGCCTTTCTTTATCGTTGGAGAGTTACAGAGACATTATAGAAATCATAGGTTGATCTTTGCAAATTAATTTGCAATCTTATTGAGTTGAATTTGTCTTTTGTTATCATTGTTCTATGGAACGGCATATGTGTTTGGATAACAACTTGTCCATTTTTGCGATTTTACTTTTTGTACTTTTTACGAATGTGTTCACTCATGGGTAAAGTTTCCCTTTTTATTGACCTATATACTTGGTTGATAGCCAATTAAATTACCTTTAACATGGTATAATTATAAAACACCATTGTTGGCCAAATAGTCTATGTTTTTGCTGAGTGTAGTTCGTAGGTCTGCTACATACTTACCTTGTTCAGACAGCTCAGCCACAGTGTCCCATTTCTCTGTCTTCTGGAGTTCTTGTAAAAGGCTGTATATCGACGAGATATCAGTTACCATTCCCTTGCGAATCACAAAGTCCTCCATGTTTTCACGCGAAAGAATACCTCTAAATGAATAGGGTCTACCTCTTTTATAACAAGCACTGGGCCTGGCATTCTTCACAAAACACTTCACTTTGGAAGCGATATATTGTTTGCTCTCATAGGGTTTTCTGTAAATTTACGTTCATGGTTCAGCAGGTTTTCGTTTTTATATTGTATATGTGACCCGGCATCACAAAACCAGCAAAGGGTCGCCAGACATATAGTTTTTAGTTCAGGGTAGATTCTGAAAGAACAGGCTGTAGGCTTTAAAATGATATATAACTCAACTCAAAGGGACTATCCTAAACCTATCTAAATAACAGAAAGAATGCATTCACTCTGGAAAGAGTGTTATTCTTTACCTAGCTCCGCTAGCTGTGGTATTCACGGGACAAAAAATGCGATGTAAACTACTGGAGCAACAAGAATGAAGGGATTATGAAATTAATCTAAAATTGAGCATCAACGCATTCTGCCCATGATTATCGCCAACTTCTAATGCAGTAGCATTATCCTTTCAAAAGTTATTAGAGTTGAAAGTGAAGAGTGAGCTAAGGACATAAAAAGGGACCTCTATAAGACATACCCGATCGCAATACTCTCAAAAAAGAGTTGTAGAGTAACTGCTAAATGCACATTTTCCAATTCATTCTATGATCCCAAACTTTGGGATAATGTACAAGAAGAATAACTCCTTCAGATTATATGAAAACCTTCAGATTGACTCAGTTGACCCGTTTTACTTTTTTTTAGTCCTCACGTAAAGTCAAAGTGTGCGATTTTTTGTTCGTTTATGATGTACTGTCACATTAGGGTAGTATTAATGAGACAAAACCAGAGTCGTCTGCGTAAGATTCCTTGCAGTGATTTCTAACGGACGAATAGGCCTTAATTGCTGTATACGGGAAAGTCTCTGAACCACAGACTAAAGCTATAGAGTATCTCACCAACGGAGACGTCTTCGCGACGTCTCCAACTTACCAGTCGCAGCAGTCGCGGAGACGTCTCCAACATAAGAATGTCGTGCGGTCTCACCAAGGAGTTATGGCAGGTGTCAAAAAATTTCAAATATGAGGGAGCCGTTGCAGCATCACCTGACTTGATCTAGACAGGATGTCAGCTCGCAGATGGGTCATGCAATGGTTTGTAAAGTAGGTCAAACAGCGTGAAATAGAGTCGCGAAGACGTCTCCGTGACCTCTCACCAGTTTTTCTGGTCTCCATAAGGTTTCGGCGACGTCTCTGAGACGTCTCTGAGACATCGCGGAGACGTCGCGGAGACGTCTCAGCAGTCGCGAATATGATTAGTCTCCGCAACGTCTCCGCGACTGATGAAGACGTCTCGGAGACGTCTCGGAGACGTCGCAGAGACTTTGCGAAAAATCGAACTCGTTAAAATTTCTTGCGACTAATCGGAGACTCTGTAATTTTCAGGAGACGTCTCAGAGACGTCGCGGAGACGACTATGCTACTAGCAAAATCTGGAGTCGCGAACTAGTTGCGAACTAGTTTCAATCCCGTTGATACACCCCCTTAAAAGAACACGCACATAGGAAATTTCGGTTTGACTGACTGTCTCCACGGCTGTCCAGTCGTTGGTGAACATGCACGCCATCAACACAGGCCGCTGGACATTAGAAGTGGTGCCGACATACTTGACTATATGAAATTCAACCTTCTCCTGGCCACGGTGTGGGATAATTTTGTGGTCGTATTAACACACAAAGATGTGTAACAATTTGTGTACATTGCTTTTATTGTTTGCCTACCAACTCATTGACCCTGAACTTCGTTCATCGATGTCTCTTTTTGCAAGGTTCCGTTTAAACAGCAGTACGCGCCACACGTTGTACATTGTATTTTCTGTCTTGCCGGAGCTGCCAATATGTATTACGCTTTCGTCAGCAGTAATTGATGTACGCTTTACATGAAGATTGTTATTATAGTTTTGGTTAAGACCTAACTTGAAGTTTCTGTCTCTTTTTTTTTTCGGTGAGATGAGGAGAAACATCTTACAAAATATGACAGAGCTTGTAATCTCAAGAGGAATTCAACGTTTGTTTGTTTTTTTTATGAGAATCGGTTTTGAAATGCCGGAGATATCCAAAAAGAGCGTTCCCAATAAAAGATGGGACCCGCCTTTCATTACGGTCGTTTTGTTTTACTTTGTTTTTGGATGTTTCAGCCATTGCAAAACCAATTTCCATCAAACAAACTTTGAAAACCTCTGAGAATGGTATGTTCTACACATAGTGGTTTCTAGATACCTCACAAAATGTTAAAATGCCCAATCCTCGTCTCCACCATTACTATACCATCCCTTGAATGGAATGATGACTCAGGATTTATGATAATGCATTGGTCATGTATTATATACATCAATTTGAATTACGACATTACCATTAGTTGTTGTTTTTTAGGCATTGACGGGTTCCTGCTTGCATACACACAGCACCAAAACCAAGAATATAAACTTGGAAGGTCTGCTTTATACTTACCTTGTTCAGACAGCTTGGCCACTGTTCTCTGTCTTCTGGAGTTCTTGTAAAAGACTTAACTGTATATCGACGAGATATCGGTTACCATTCCCTTGCGAATCACAAAATCCTCCATGTTTTCACGCGAAAGGACACCTCTAACTGAATAGGGTTTACCTCTTTGATAACAAACACTGATCTCTACGGTCTTCACAAAATGTTTTTGAAGCGATATTTCGTGGGCTCTCATAACGTTTTCTGCAAATCTTCGTTGTTGTTGGCACTTACAGTAGACTTGGACGGGCTGATTTCACGGAGCATGCGACCGATTTGCGAAGGATTCGAATGTCGAAAAATGGCAAAGTCCAAAATTGGCAAAGACCAACATATCATGGAAAAGTTTTTTCGACATTTGCCTTTCAGCCCCTTTAATTTGCCCTTTAATGTTTTTCCAGAATTTGTAAATAAAAAACAAAACAAAACAAAAAACAACCAAGAACAAAAACACGAGGACCTCTATCATCCAGTCATCAATTATCCGTAGTCTCTGTTATCAGGATGCCAACTGACTTGCATTCTTTTTTAATATTTTCATGTATTTTCAGTGCCAGATCTCACTCAAAACAAACAAACATGCAAATATTGCCATGCGAAAACACGACGAGACATTATTCTCACCGTGAAAGTTCATAAGCACTTTCATCCCTAACAAAGGGAGTGCCCCTCCCCCCCCCCAAAAAAAATTTTGGATTTTGAATAGAAACCAAGGTTATTGGCAATTTTATGCATTCTTCTGTCGTGACATGTCACATTACGATTACTCTTTGTATAATCATAATTTCGGAGCTTCGTTTTTGTTCCCCAGTTCATCATGTCACTGCCCAGCAGCCAGGAATAGCCTGGTGGTAGTGTCCCTGAGTGGAAAGCAGTTGATGAGAGGTTCGAATCCTTTGGTTCCCTTTTTCCGACATGTTTGTTATAGAATATACAGAGCGTATCAAACATTAAAAAGGTAATCCAAGTTTGGAGGGCTACTATTTCATAACTGTCAGTAATAGAGAGCGCAATAATGGTTGTGAGGAAATTGAGGGGAACAAACTCTTCCTCTTTCTATTGATACCTAATTATGTTGACTGAGCACGTGGAAATCAATTTGAAGACATCAGTGACAAATGACACATTTTCCAAGTTTTAATGTTATCGTAAGGAACAATAAATGTCTCACTGAATGGATGAGATTTATCAATCAAACTAGTTAAGCCAACCGGCCAGACTGCAGGACCGCAAGTTTGTGTTTCAGTTAGGGTTTCTTCTATAACCTTTAGTCCATATCCTTCATGGCCATGATTTCGATAACTGGTCACTCCCACGAAGGCAAACCCATTATTAGGTGATCCGAGTATCCTCTCGGATCACCTTCTGTATCTGTTAGGATTCTTTCTTTCTTCTTTCTTTCTTTATTTTCTCCCCCAAAATTGTGCAGAGGTTAGCTCAGAAAGTGATATGCCTATCAAGTTCAAACTTATACCATGTATGTATCGTGTCCCAAAGACGACAGATCTAGCAAAATCATAGTGATCAATCGACCGTGACGTCACTATGACGTCATTACATGAAAACACATTCTCAATCATATCTCATTAATGGAATAGAATTTTTCAATGAAATTTACGTCACATATATTTCAAGTCAAGTGCATTTTACTCATGTTCTCAAAATTCATCTATACCTTAAAACGTGCGCGTACGCACGCGTTGAAATATTTGTATGCTCCAATGGAGCTCAAATTTTTTTTGCACACGTTTCAGACCATTTAGAGCATTTTTTGAAAAATGGAAAAAATCGGACGGACGCGTACGCGCGCGCGCATATACGCACGCACAGCTCATTTGCAATAGAAATTTCCCGTTTTTTCACACGGATCGGATGTCTGAAATGTCAAGGAATATTTCTACCAAGTTTCAAGTCAATCCGACTCAATATGACGTCATACGGGCCCGTCAAAGTTGAAATTCCGCGCGCGCGTCAATGGCGATAGACAGTGCAACTATGCCAAAAAACCGCCAATTTTAAATCCGATTTTACTCGTCAGGATGTACGGTGACCCCCAATTTTCTTTACATATTCTGAAAGCTAAGTTGTACATGTTGTACAAGTTGTACAAGTTGGCGATGCTGAAAAAATGATTAAAAGATATCAAATTTCTTAATAAAGTAAAAAAAGTAAATTTTCAAAATGACGTCATCAAATTTCAAGTTTATTCAAGCGTATCTCACTAATCCTTTGCCAATTTTCACGGAGATTTCAGTATGTTGTAGCTTATTTAATATTCTTTCAAAAATACGATAACATTATTTTGATTGAATGACGTCATCACCTCGTAAAAATGGATTAAAAGTCATCTTGTCAAATTTTTCCAGTTTACGTGTTATCTCTATGGGAGTGCAGTTTTTCTGGAAATGAAAATTGACATGACTATCTTTATCGAGCACTAGCTCACTTACACTACGGTGAATTTCTCCCAGATTTTAATATGTTGTAGCTAAGACTTTGGGCTATCGTGAATGTGTCCTCTATTTTTTCATATGATGTCGGGATCACGTTTGCTCAGATGCCATCATGTCTGTGCAAAGTGGGGTCAAAGGTCATATGTACTTCTTTCTGTATCTTCGTTATGACGTGTTATCTCTATGGGAGTGCAGTTTTTCTGCAAATGAAAATTGACATGACTATCTTTTTCGAGCACTAGCCCACTTATGCTTCCGTGAATTTCTCCCAGATTTTAATATGTTGCAGCTGAGACTTTGGGCTATCGTAATGTACCCTTCGTTTTTTCATACGATGTCGGGATCACGTTAAAAAAACTTGGCTGAATTTAAAGCTTATCTTCAATGTATTGAGATGTTTCTTTTCTTTCTGCAACTTTCTTTGCAATAACTCAAAAAAAACAGCCTCTATCACCCTCAAATTTTGCACATGTTTAGTTCATGTCACGTACATTATTTCATAAAATAACAACTACTTGATCAGACACCATCTTGGGTATGTAAATTAGGGTCAAAGGTCATAAGTGTTTCATCCTGTATCTTAGTGAATATATGTCCTATCTCTTCCATATTTTGCACACGCAAAGACCATGTTACAAGAATCATTTTACAAAATAACCACTTTTTGCTCAGATGCCATCCTGGCTGTGCAAAGTGGGGTCATTGGTCAAATATACTTCATTCTGTATCTCCGTTATAGTGTATACGGAATTTGGTACCAAAGATGGCAGGTCTGACTCGCTTTTCTAAATGAGATTCCAAACATCACACGGCGAATGTCCCTAAACACAGATGAAACCTGTATGGTCATGCCTATTGCGATCAGGACTCGAATTATTGATTTAAAAAAAAAATCGGATCACCTTAATTTGTCAGTAATGACAAGTTACAATCTCTAGTCCTTTTTTTCTACCTTCACATTCAATACATGGATGGTTTGTCCGCTGTGAGCTATATACGTATATTGCGTCAAATATAAACATAGAAAATGAACTGCATGTGCAGGTTTGCCCTTGTAGGTGCGACCGAGTAATCGGACAGGTGGCCATGTTAAAGGTTATGGACCATAAAACGCTTGTAGAAACATTCAAATTGATAAAATGCCTGAAAAACACAAAAAGTGGATAAGTGTAACCCGGTCTTAAAGTGTAATTCGATGCCTATACATAGGCTTCTGAAAATGTGTCAGAGCAGGGAGGTGAGATCGAGAGGCTCCCTGGTCAGAGCGGCGCGGATGCGGTTGCGCACTCAAGGTTGTGCCCATCTCCCACGGGAGAGAGGCTCAGTGCCAGTGGTGCTTGTAGTATTATAGTCTTGGCGCAAACTCCTTTACGACCAACAAGGGTTTGTGCCAGCAAACAAATAATACATTTGCCATCATCAGGCGCGTTCATTGCAGTTCAATTCAATTTAATTAATTTGTTCTTCAACGTGATATAAATGAAATCTTTAACGAGTACAAAACTGCATGCATAAAGGAAAAAGAACATACAGTGTACTTATCAATTGCATGTATTGAAGAATGTAGGGTCTACTAGAATGCAATAGCTTGATGTGTACTCCTCAGAGTGTAACATTTCAAAAGAAAATAGATTGAAGGGCAACTGGAGAGAGGAAGAGAAAAGAAAATCAAAATTGCTACTTTTCACAAAGAACTAAGGAATGAAAACAGTTACTACACAACGCAGCACACCACAAACACACGGGCATGGACAATACTACAACAAGATGCCTATTTCAGATAGGAGGGGGATGCAGACATACATGAGTTATAGATTCAATACATAAAATAACAAGATCAAGAACAAGAGAAAAATCAGCAATAAAGAGAAAAATTGCGAGTTTCATATTGTATTTCTTACTTTGTAAGAATTTTTTCTTTCAACTTTTTCATATATGAATCAAAATTATTTTCAGCGAAATCTATGAATAAATATCAGATTACAGTGTACATGATTTAAAGGAGAAAAAAATTTATGTACATTTTTTCTATTAGCAAAATATATTACATTATGTGCAGATAATTATCTAAGAAATTGTGGATATTTTTTTCTATACATTCTTCATTATATAGTACCAAAAATATTAGAGCAAGGCAATTGCTGAAGACATGATTAAATTGGAAGTTTCATGTTAGATTATGGCGGTATCCAGGCGTCTCCTGGTAGGGGGAGGCGGAATTTTCACATTTTCAGCATCTTCCTAATAAATACAATTATGACAGTGACATGTACATTGGTCCACCAAATGCGTAGAATTCCTCGGGTGATAGAATCCCACTTTGTTTGAAGGGGCACCAAGTTAAAAAGGCCTCAACATAAGGGACTGTTCGACCAAATACATGCAAATCTTCTTTAGAACCATAAGTAAAGGAGCTGATGCAATGCTTTAAATTAGAAAGTTAATGTATGAATGTATTTTTTTTCTTTAATTTGATATAGCGTGTGAGGGAATGCCTAAGGAGAGGTTGGGGGAGGAGGAAGCGTAATGTTCATATTTTCAACATCTTCTTGAAAAATCTCTGAATTTTCTACTTTACAAGGCAGGTAGCATCCCCATAGAAATTCAACATCTCACATATTGTTACATAAACGCTCTAACGATTTTGCTGGTGTGTAAGTAACTAATAACGGCCTTATGGGCTTTAGTTTTAACAATTTTTGCCTGCTATAACACATTTCTGGTTGTTTTACATCCCAAGATGAGAAAGGTCCTTTATGGTTTTCACTTTGAAATCCTACATGATGGCTATTGATGCAACGTAGAAAAGTGATTTTCATTTCATTTTTATTTGTGTTTTTTTTTTCTGATTGGTGAGGTGTCAACTGCTTGTATGATAAAATTCGCAAGTTTATCAGTAAATGCAAACTTCATTCCTCATGCTTCCACTTTTCCTTCTATGTTATCTCTGCTTTTTTTCATGATGATTTTCTTATCTTTCATGTGCAAAGTTAGCCATAATTGATGATGAATCAATAAGTATGTTTTCAAAAGTGATTTGATTAATTGTCTAATACAGAAACAGCAATAAATGAAATAAAACGAATTGCTCATATATAGGACCCTGAAGGCATCTGCAGCTTCGCGTTCGTGACGTGTATAGTTATTGAAGGTATTGTCTGCTCCATGTAATCTGTGGTTTGTTTGGCATGATTGTTCTGAAAAACATGCACACCATAAAATATCCTGCATACAGAAATGATCATGCCTATATTGTGATTATTAAGAGTAAAAACATTCTACAACTCACTGTGAGAAGGAAAATTTGGTGTATCAAAAAATATTGTAGATGTTTGTACATGTACTAGTATCATATTGCTGCTTAAAGACATACAAGACACTCGCCCACCACACATCAACAACACACTAACACTCACATACAGCAAGGTATACATATAAATTAGGTACAAAACTAAATTATGAAAAGTTGGCAATTTTCACTTCTTAAATGAAGTTTCCAGTATGATGGAGATGTAATGTTTTCACACATACCTGTCATTCCATCCCCACGTCAGTGCCATTTACTCCCTCATCTCCCCATATGTCATTCACCTCTGCCTCTGTATAATGCCTCTTAAAAAAAACATAAGCACACTTCATACATAACGACAAGAGTTTAGGGAAGAAAATAACGATATTCACGTATGACACGTTGAAATAACATTATAAGCATGCAGAATGAATGTTACTTGTTCTATTCTAAAACCATGGCAAATATAAGTGAGTGGTGAGTAAGCAGACGACAGAAAAAAATGGTCCATAAACGTATCCAAAATCCACAGGTGGGGTTCTGTACGCGATACACATTTTCAGAAGCCTAGGCATGGAGTTACACTTTAAGACCGTAACAGACGTTTCCCCTTTGCGCTTTACGGAATTCTTGGACCCGCCCCCATAGTGCAAGCAATGAGTTTTGACTTTTGTGGTTGACGCGATCGTGAATCGAGAGGGGGCGCATCCCCCTCTGGTACCCCCTCTCTAATTTTTGTTATTGTTGTTGTTAAAACAACAGAAATGAAATGAAAAAAAAATAAGGGTGCGGCATAACGGGTTACAGGGACGGATCCAGGAGTTTCGTAAAGGGGAGGCGTCTTTACAAAACTAGAACTGCCGCACCCCCACCCCTATTTTCATTTTTCTATTGTTTTAACTAAAGAAAAAGAAAGAGAGGGAGCACCAGAGGGGGATGCGCCCCCTTCTCGATCCGCGATTGCGTCAACCACAAAATGTCAAAACTCATTGCTTGCATTATAGGAGCGGATACAGGAATTCCGTAAAGGGGAGGCGCCCATACAAAATCAAAGCTGCCGCAACCCTACCCCCCTTTTTTTTATTTCTGTTATTCTAACAAAAAATAGATAGGGGGCACTAGAGGGGGTGCGCCCCCCCCCCCCCCCCCGATCTGAGATTGCGTCAACCACAAATTAATGTCAAAACCCATCGTTTGCATTACAGGGGTGGATCCAGGAATTCCGTAAAAGGGAGGCGTCTTTACAAAATTAAAGGCTCCACACCCCCACCCCATTTTTATTTATTTTTGTTGTTTTAACAACAAAAAGGGGGGGGGGGGCACCAGAGATGTATCAGTCCCCTCCTATTCCATGATTGCGTCAACCACATTGCTTGCATTAAGGGCGGATCCAGGAATTCAGTAAACGGGAGGCGCCTTTACGAAATGATTACAAGGGCTGCCGCACCCTCCCCATATTTTATTGTTATTGTTTTAAAAAACAGAGAGGTGGTACCAGAGGGGGATGCGCCTCCTTCTCGATCCGCGATTGCGTTAACCACAATATAAAAACTGATTGCTTGCCTTACAGGGGCGGATCCAGGAATTCCGTAAAGGGGAAGCGCCTTTACAAAATTAAAATCTGCCGCACCCCCTATTTTTTCTTTTTAATTCTATTGTTTAAAAAAATTAAAGGAGGCACCATAGAGGTATGCGCCCCCTCTCGATCCGCGATTGGGTTGAACACAAACATCAAAGTTGCTATCTGTGTACATTTTGTGATGATTGGTCATACATCATGTCTATAAACAAGCAAAATATCGGCAAACATGAGTGAAATTTTCACGACATTCAGACCTTTGCAACGGTTAGGAAACTGACCAATGACGAGCAACCATCCGCACGCTATCGCGATCTCATTTGCATCGTTATGCAAATTGCCACACTCGAGTGAAAAGCGTGCGTGCGGCGGTCAAGAGCATTGTGTGCACGCACCTACCTTACTAGCACACATTTACATGATAAAGAATTGTGGCATACTACGTCGTATATATCAGTAATGTTACGGATTTTCTATGAAAGCCATCTCAGCACGGCGACCTGCTTACCATACTGGCATGAAATGTTGGCCTTCTTCTGCTGCCGAGTCCTGGGATTTACCAAAACTCGGCAAATTGAATAAAGTCAAAAGTAAAATCTTTAGCGTGTCCCTGCATGTTGTGTTGATGTTTTTGTTTTTGTGTGTTATCATGACAGCAATGTTACTTATAGTTGTTTGAAGGGTTTTACCGTCATGAATAATATTCTGATTATGTTATAAAATCGTTAGAAAAAGACAACTTGGCCTGGAACAAACCTAGTACAGGATGTATGGCATACAAACAACGCAGTCGATTGTGCTACTTCATCGAAGTCGTATATTCATCATGGCGTAACACAGCGTCACATGTGCACTTGTTTTGGGCGAAAATATTTTGAATAGACCTGCTGGCAATTTGAGTATCAGGTTACATTGTATCTATATGAATAGACTGGATGCAGATACAAAAACATTCCTAGATAGACCCTCTCTTTGACGCAATCTAAAAGGGCAGGGGGTTAAGAGCATAATAGAGAAGGTCATAGGTCGATTACTGGCAGTCTCTTTTTTTTTTCTGTACCGGTCCATATAGAATGGATGTTAGCGATGTGCTTCGGATGTATTACGTAACCATAACTTTATGGTTGTTGGGAATCGAATGTGCAAGTTCTCATGTGCATGTTCCAAACATTTATCTATTATAGAAATTAAAATACAACGAAATACGCTGCAATAAAGCGAATAAACAAGACACATCGCACAAAATTTTCTCTCATACGCTTATAGCATTTGGAGAAATTGTCTATGCAAATAACGATCGGTATTTGATATCTGCAACAGTTAAAAAAAAGTATATTAGATAAAATTATATCCCATATTACGTTGAAAGTGACAATAGTGATTTCGTCTGTGTAGTCTGTTTCTGTATTTTTGTATGAATTTTTTATAATGATATGCTTCTTTTCAGCCGCAGTCGCTCGATAAATTATTCAAAATGTTTAGAAATCTGGGTCTTTTAGTTCATTTGTTTCGTAAGTTCATAAGTCTAAATGATTGCGCAATCATTGAGTTGGAAGGATATTAGCCATACGCGAGTGGTTGTAGTTCAATCCATTTTCAGACAATCGGATATGACAAAAAAGAAGAAGAAAGTATCTATTTTTTATTCAAATTTGTAGAAAGCGGTCAAAATTTGCAAAGCGCTTATTCAATTCTGCGAAAGACCGAGATGTGATTATGGAGCCCTTGTGTAACACTCGACTTCTTGGGAGTAAGGTATTTCGAGCGGTAAAAGTACGAAATTAACTTCTTTTTAACTGATGTAAATAATGTTTTATTGCTATTACTAAAGTGGTTTAAGCACTTATTGTGCATGTGTCTTCTCTCTATCTCTGAATTTAGGTACATGTTTTCATTGGAATTATATCGAGTTCATGAAATCGCGTTGCCGCATTTTCATGTTCATAAACGATTGCAGCAAATGCTTGTTTGCTTTATACATTATGCATAGTGAATGAGAAAAGTACTTTATTTTCTGTCTTTTATCGGGGGATGATTGATACACACAATGAAATAAATATTGATTTACACTCTTGACAGAAGAGAAGATAATTTCATGGGAAGTAGCCGTTTGCTATGAGAGATCGCAGAATGTCGGGAGAAATGTTTTAATTTCAACAAACATGTTGTCTTTTCGTTATTTTCTGAAGTGTTGAATCGATGTTAAGCCTTTAAGCCTGTGTGGCACGTGTTCACCATTCTTCCATGGTCATGCCAACTTCTTCATCTTCCAGGTGGCAATCCTTTTGTTGCTAAATTGAGTGAACTCCTCTGACGAACTCGGAAATGCTCACCTGCGACTCTGTTTGAAACAAAAAAAAAACACACAAAAAACCACTCTCTCATATAGAGACGAAAGTAAGTTCTCGATTGGCATTCTAATAGTCCATGGGCCAGGCCAGATATTGGTACCACCTGAAGTGGCAAAACCTTTTTGGTGTCATTTTGTTTGTCGGGCATAGATATGCTTGTCAAGCTATGATAGCATTTCCAAATGAGTAGCTTAGTCATAATAAATGAATTTTTAACCAATTTGGTCTCGTTGTTATATCCCTATACTTCTGAATCGAAACTAACCGCTATACAAAGAGGAGCGCTGTTTTCTGTATGTTCCGTAGAGCTGCAAAATGCAGCACTATGGTATGTTCACAGGTATTCTGTTGTAAACGCGGTGCGATTAGTCTTTATTCTAGACGGCGAAGGGAATATCCAAAGCTTATGATACAGTTTATATCCTTTTATCTGAAAACAACAACAACAACCAAAAAAAAAAGATTCCTCTTGAATTTTACCGTATTTTGCAATTATTTATCATTTTCCGGCAAAAACGCTAGTGTGAAAACGCTAACACCACGCCGATGTCGCTTTATTTTCATCCAACAAAAAAGGATAATGCAAAAACAATGTACCGGTACACTACAATACATTATAATGAATAATGTTGTAAATAAACAGAGTGATTTTTGTTTAAAATTGATTTATTTGTTTAGAGGGTAGTATAAAAATAGTATAGATGATCCCTTTTATGAGAAACTTTAGATATGATAACGGTACATTGGTCCAGATAAAGACTAAGCGCACCGCGTGACACCTGTGGACATCATAACCCTTTGGATATTCCCTTCGCTGCCTTGAATAAAGACTAAGCGCATCGCGTTTACAACAGGACACCTTTGGACATACGGAAGACAGTGCTCTTCTTTGTATAGCGGTTAGTTTCGATTCAGAAGTATAGGAATATAAAAACGAGACCAAATTGGTTTTAAAAAATCATTTTTATGACTTAGCTACTCATTTTTGGAAATGCTATCATAGCTTGATAAGCATATCTCTGCCCGACAAACAAAATGACACCAAAAAGGTTTTGCCACCTCAGGTGGTACCAACAACCCATTTTTCGGGTCTTGGCCCATGGACTATAAATTGAAGTGTGTTCATGCTACATTTGAAGAGATAGCATATAGCGAAGGGAAAACAAACCTGAATGGCCATCTTCAGGAAGCTATTTTTTGTTGGCGATTATGAATTACTTAACTATGAAATTGAAAGAAAAACATCCAGAAAAACGACTGAAAAAATCTTTGCATAATGTGCCATTATTTATAATCAAGTTTCCATTACTTTTCTTTTATGATACATTTCCTTCGATTAGTGCTCCTTTATTCTTTCCCATTACATTTCATCACTTTCCTTTCCAGCTATCCACTTCATTCCCGCCTACAAACGTATACAGATATTTCATTTTTGCCCGTATATACAATCTAAAAAGATATTGCCATAACATAGATAGGCAAACCTGATCGGATGTAACATTACATTTCGATTGCTAAAGTGTGATCGGATTACCATCCATCAAAAAGAATTTAGAAGACCATCATATTCCCCCCCCCCATCCTCTTTGATCTCTCTCCCTCTCTTTCCAATTATCCAATTCTTTGATTGAATAGTATCATTAGTGAAGATCACTTCTCGATGATGCTTTGCCTGTATTATATATATATATATATATATATATATATATATATATATATATATATATATAATGTATATACATTCATCAAACAACATTTAGAAGACCAGCCTATTTTTCTCCCTCTCTCTTTCTCTCCCTTTCAATCTTTCTTCTCATCGCATAGATTCCAGAATTTCGCCTGAAGACCGGAACAAGACCTCATAAATGTTCTATCAAATATACAAATTCCACAAAACAATAGTCTTTCCGGTTAGTGATGAGTTTTCATCATAATTATATTATAACAAATAACTTCTGTCTTATCACTATGTGAAATCTTATTTCATGTGATTCGTAATGAGCAATACTTCTTGGCAGTAGAGTTTAAGTCAATTATAACATTGTACATAAAATTGGCAGCATTTAACCCCCTACTGTTGAATCACAAATGTGCTCGTTGATCTCTTTTATTTATCCCATGGAAACCTTAAGTCATATCTGTAGGCAGACATAATGGATAATTCCAGAAAGCAAACTTCTTATAAAAAAAAAGAAACTTCTGTGTGGATGGCAGGTACCGCAATAGCATGGATTTTTCAGATTTAGTTATCATAAGTTGTCAAAGAAAGCAAGAAAGATGCAATGATTTATTTGAATATTGAAAATCCCATCAGGCTCTTGTCAACATTATGAAAGGGATAATTGCTGAAACAAAACCGAGAAATAAACTCAAATGAAAGATTGGTCTGCGAAACTCAACTTCGATGCTGCTTGAAGTTTTTTTTTTTTTCCTTTCTCTCATACTTATGAATGACAGTCTGATTATGTCATTTAAAGATCGTTCAAATAATCTACTTGGCCAACAAACCAAATGGAGGATCCCTGTAGAGCATTCATACAACGCAAGAGCCGATATTGCTACTATGGGGTCCTATATATTCATCATGGTGAAACACAGCCTAACATATGCGAATGTTTTACGCAAGAATACTTTGAATAGACCAGGTGGCCAGAGTATCAGGTTACATTGTACCTCATTGAATAGACAGGATGTTGATACAAAGACATTCCTGGACGCGCTCGTAGAAAAGTCGGGGATTATGAGCATAATAGAGAAGTTCAAAGGCCGATTACAGACGGTCTCTTTTTCTGCACCGGTCCATAGAATGCATTTGCCTTCGTAGAAAGCGCTCCAAATTTGCGAAGGGTGATTCAATTTTGCGGGAGATGGACCTGTGATAACCCATCGCTTCAATTGAACACTTTGTTTAGGAGCAAGGTATTTCGGGCAATAAAAGCATGAAGTGTTCTTGTCTTATCTCATGTGTATCGATGTAATCAAATGTTTTCATGCTGCTATTGAAGTGGTTTATTCACTTATCGTGCCAGTGTAACATATATATATATGTAACATATATAATATATATATATATATATATAAGCATATATCTGCATTTAGGTAGGACTACATTTTTTCATTCCATTAGACTTCGCGAACTCATGCACATTGCAGCATTTTCATATTCATAAACGATTGCAGCAAATGCTCATTTCCTTTATGCATTATGCTTATTGAATGAGATTAGTTCTTCAATTCTTTCTTGTCTTTTATCGGGGGATGACTGGTACTGTATAAACAATAAAACAAATATTGATTTACACTCATGACATAAGAGAAGAACAATTCAGCAAAATTAGCCGTCTGTTATGAGAGATTGAAGAATGCCAGGAGAAATGTTGTTTATTTCAACAAAAATATTGTCTTTTCCTTATTTTCTCAAGTGATGTAATAATTTTAGGCCTTCAAGCCTGTGTGGCTTGTGCTTGTCATACTTCTATGATCATGTCGGCTTCTTCTACAGCTGCTGGAGTATACGCGATGGCCAGCCTTTTTTGTTGTTGTTGTTGTTGTTGCTAAATTGAATTAACTTTTGCGTCAAATTCGGGAATGGTCACCTGCGACCCTGTTTGAAAAGACGCTCTCTCACATGGAGACGAATTTGAATTGTCTATGGACATTCTAATTTGAATACGTTTTTTGAAGTGATAGGATATAGTGAGAGGAAACTGAGATTGAATTATGAACATATTCATGGTGCTATCTTTTTTTTCTTTTATTTTGTCGACGAGTTTGAATTACATAACTGTAAAATTAGAAAACAAACGTACACACACACACACACAAAAAAAAAATGACTATGAAATCTTCGCATAATGTTAAACCATTTTGAACACTCGAATATGCCATTTTCTCTTCCTTTGTAATACATTTGCCTCGATTCGTGCTCCTTCATTTTTATCTTATTGCATCACATTACTTTCCTTTCCAGCTATCCACTATGTCTTCTTCATTCTCATCATCTTCAATTAGTCGTCTAGATTTAATATCCTCATCGATGGTGGCGATCACTTATCCAAGATACTTTGCCCGTATTATTATGTATAATCTAATAAGATATCACCATAACACAGATTATAGGCAAACCTAGCCGTGTATGATATTTCATTTCGTTTGCAAAAGTGTGTTCAGATTACCATTCATCGAACAAAATTTAGAAGACCAGCCTATTTTATTTTTCTCTCTCTATCTCTCAATCTTTCTTCTTATCTCATAGACTCCGATGTTTCATACGCAGACCGGAAGAGCTTATAAATTCAACTGACTTGAACATGTGTTTTATAAAATTATATAGTTGTAAGTGTATATATATATATATATATATATTCTCCTCCCTTTCTCATGTCTCTCTCTCTCTCTCTCTCTCACACACACACACACGCACACACACACACACACACACACACACACACATAGACAAAACAATAATCTATCCCGTTTGCTGATGACTTTTATCATATATATCATATCACTGTGTAAGATTTAATCTCACTTGGCGTTTCATCAACGAGTTCGTCGGAGTTTTCACCGACAAATTTGCTATCAGCCAATCAGACGCAAGGATTTACACTGACAACTGTTAAAAGCTAATGAAATCATTGGTCTGATTGGCTGATAGCAAATTCGTCGGTGAAAGCCTCCGACGAACTCGTTGATGAAACGCCCCCCAGGTGGCCAGAGTATCAGGTTACATTGTACCTCCATGAATAATCAGAATGTTGATACAAAAACATCCCTGGACGCGCTCGTAAGCCGCCATCTGAAAAGTAGGGGATTATGAGCATAATAGAGATGTTCAAAGGCCGATTACAGACAGCCAGTTTTTTCTGCACCGGTCCATCGAATACATTATAATGAGGTGCTTCGCATGTATTATGTAACCTTTTTTACGGACCCCAATGATTTAATGGTTGTTGGGAATCGAATGTGCAAGTTCTCATGTGGTTGTTACCAACATTTATCATAGCATTTATACTTCGACAATGACATACGTTGCAATAAAGCGAGAAACAAGACATATGGCAGAAGTTTTTTGTTCTTTTCTATCTCTTTCTCTCATATGCTTAGCATTCACGGGAAATTGTATATAGAAATTACGATGTTTGATATTTTGATGCTTGCAGCATTTTCAAAGAAACCTTGGGATAACTAGACCGGTGGTGTAATGTAAAACATTTTCTTTAGTAAAGAAACGATTCAATCAATATCTATATATATTTATGTATATGTATGTATATATATATATATATACATATATATATATATATATATATATATATATAAATGTATATTCATATTTATTAATCAATGTATATATATATACATATACACTCAGCAAAAAAAGTAAGTTGCCCCCTAGCATTTGTGGATATATCTCAAAAAGTATTCAACCGATTTTCATAATTCAAACGGAAATGGATACAGAATTTTATTACTCATAACATGAGTGGAAAATCATTGCCACCAGATATCATTATTGGTGTGAAAAAATGCATTTTATGTCAAAATGCATGGAAACAAAAGTTGCACTTTATTAGTGATTTGCAATGACTTTTACACAAATAACCAAACAATCACTCATGATTCTGAACATTTAAGCATGGGTTATTGCATATTTCTCTATCTCTTTCTTTTCATGAGCATATAGTGAAGTATTTGATAATTGATATGTCCACCACCCGCAATGACCAGCCGCCATCTCCTCCTCAAACTGTTAACTAAAGTTTGTACTTGGCGCCGCTCAATGTTGGTCTATGCTCTCTGCAAGATGCGCTGAAATTTTTGCAGTGAAGTGTCATCTTTCAACTTCTTGCTTGCTTTCCACTTAATGATATCCTAAAGATTCTCTACTGGATTACAGTCAGGGGATCTTGCAGGCCACTCCATACATTCGATGCCATTTCCCTCAGCAAACTGATCTACAACTTGAGGGCATGATGCAAAATGCCCACAGGCACATTAATGTGATCAACCTGAATTGGAATTACAAATCACATGGCTTCTACCAATATTTTCATATTGAGAAGACCTATTGTTCAAAAAGTATGCATAACATCTGTTTGATAGGGAAGCACATTGTACCTGAAGAAATTCCTGATAATTACACAATTTAAAAAGATCATTTGATAACTTGCATAGGAAATGTATACAATATGCTCTCTATGGCCTAAAGTGCAACTTTTTTTCCCATGCATTTTGACATAAAATGCGATTTTTTACACCAATAATGATATCTGGTGGCAATGATATGCCATTCATGTTATGAGTAATGAAATTCCCTATCCATTCCCGTTCGAATTATGAACATCCGTAAAATACTGTTTGAGATATATCCAAAAATGTTAGGGGGAACTTACTTTTTTTTTGCTGAGTGTATATATATATATATATATATACATACATGTATAATGCCCGTGTTTTGTTTCAAGCACGACAGCTAACAGCGCACTTGCTCCTATGTGGTCGTAGCCTTCTTGTGGGTAAGGGGATGTAGGGAGCGTTCACTCAACAACAAAAAAAAAAGGGGGGGGGGGGTCAGTTCGTTCCTTGATTCTCATTTCAGGTAGACTAATGATTTTATCAAAACATTTGGCTGGAGTATGACCTCAGTACTGTATCGATACAAAAGACATTTCTAGATGCCTGGTCGCGGATGATGGCTTTCAGAGGTGTAATCCGCCTTTTATGTGTGGCACAATGCGTTCTTTTAGTGAGGGTTACGTTATATTAATTAGTGGCGGAGTCAAGTCAAGAGCTAGAATATTGTTTTTCAGATGCCGATAGCCCAAAACAGTTTTGATTATCGTAACAATCTCCCGGGGTTGTTCTTCATGGATTAGTTCCCCCGTCAGCGCAATGGAACAATGCATGGTTAATAATAATCCGATACACCGGATGCGAGGTACAAGTTGTATGACAAAGAAGTATAAATATGACATGATTGTGCTTCATCATCAGAAAGTGCCAAACTAGGCTGAAAACAAAACCACACCATACATAACACTATTCAATGTATCGATCGGCAAATCGTTCCAACCGCCATGATGGATGTTTATTTACCCACATTCCCACAATGCACTAAGCCAGCTTACCAATATCCAGTTAACATCCAACAATTACGCAAATACACATGCACGCGATAGGCGCGAATGTTATGGTGAACCAGTCACAAATCGGATTTTCCCGAGGTATTTGTTCGTTTGTTTGTTTTTACGATACTCGCGGGTTAATCGATCATTATCAAAGGGGCATGTTGGTGCATAAGCCATCACAAGAAACGTTTTAAATCCACATATGACTTCGCTCTCTTCTAGCAATCTAGTAGTTGTCAGTATTTTGCCAAGATTACAAACCAATCGAGACGGAAACTGTTAATATACCGACATATCCTGCAGCGACGATGTTTTTTTTAATCTCCTGCTTACGACAATGTGTAAGCTCTACATATATTTCAAGGCTTTGGGGGAATATCAGAAAGGACAAAGAATGTGTGTGTGTGTGTTTTTTTTTTTTTTTAAATCCGTTCCTTACGGGAACCTGGTTTACCAGGTTCCCGTGGGAGCAACTGATATACGGGAACCTGGTTTACCAGGTTCCCAAAATGAAGACAAGGGTGCCTGCTTCAGTGGCCTAAATTCATTTTTCTTTGTGTTAAAATGCTCAGAAGAGTGGGTTTGATAAAAAGATCTAAGTTTATTCTATCAGGATTTGTTCTCCTGCTGTTTAAAAAAAGGGGGTTTTACAGTATTATGTACCTTTTCCTGATTTAGTTTTTTGCTTGTTCTGCTGTAAACTCGTACGAACATGTACATAAAATGATCAAGGCTGAGATCAGTTAGAAATGCGGGTTCGCTGACCCCAGGCACCACATTCAGGTGCCTGGTTTTGTATAGAACAAAAGATTCTGAGAGCTCATCAGCGCACGCTCTATTCATACCTCGCACCCGATCGATATTTCCATTGTTCACGGGCACATGTAGTTGACCGTAGAAAGGGGGACACAATGAACCGCTTGACTGCCTTCACACAGCTGGATTACCAACCTGTGTGCCTCTCTGTCGACGGGCGAAAAGAATCTCGTTTGGGGGCATTAAAGGCACTCAGAGAATTGCGGAAGGAACCGGAGGCAAAAATAGTAAAAATACTAATACACCATACTGATAATGTAACAATATGGAACATCTACAATGTACATTTATTACTACCTTTTGAGTCATCATCAACATCATCATCATCAACAAATGGTTTCCTTAATGTCAATTATTATACAATAGCTTTTCTCTGTTGTTGTTGTTAATTGTCATAATTACCATAATTATTTCTACACTGTTCAAGTTATCGATTGATAAAGACACACATACAACCACACAATTTTTCCAATTTCTTTTCAAGGAGAGATACATGTACACACGGTGATGGTACTCCATATTCTTAGAAAGATTGGCAGTGATCTCTGCAATGTAGAAAATCGTCCATTTTTGGACAGGCTTGAGTGTTTACATGTAATACGCAGTTGCACACACTTATAAGGGCTTTCATTGAACATTGTACAGTGTGTACATCGTATCGTCTTCTCGCGATCGCTTGCAGGCACACAGGCATGGGCACGGATCCACAGACATGGACACGCAGGCGCACACATAGTCATGAGCACACACTTAAAGGGGACATTATTATTTACAATGCATGCACGCACGGCCTCCAATGGATTCATGCATGCTAGTCCACTGCCTGGACTGCCTTCGTATACGGTGTGTACTATTATGGTGTGTATGGTATTAGCAATATTGCACACGGAAATATCGTCGTTGAGGGCGTGTAGTATAAGGAGAGACCAAGAGTAGGTCTTTTTTCTTTTCTTTTTTTTTCGGGGGCAGCAATTAGTGGACTCACGCGATGCGTGGACTGTCGCGATCGAGAAGACTTCGCGCGATCGAGAAGACTTCGCGCCGCCAATGAGGGCGTATGAGAGACTAGACTAGACTATCGGGACTAGCAGGATGCTGGATTCGCACGGACTCGCACGGTAGCGTGCCAACACCACGCACGGTACCGTGCCAACACCTCGCACGGTAGCGTGCCAGATGGTCCGCACTCGACGGTGGCACGCAGCCGCACGGAGGCGCACTGACTGGCACGCAGCCGCACGGAGGCGCACGAGGTCGCACGGGGTCGCACGGGGGCGTACAGAAGCGCACGCACCCGCACGAGGCCGTACGAAATGGCACGGAGCCGCACGCACCCGTGCGAAACCGCACGCAGCCGCACGAAGCAGCCCCGTGCGCAGTGCGTGCGGGAGTAACATAACTTAATGGTCTGACTGTACTACAATGCCTACGGATATCTTTGTTTCACATTGTTAGTGGGGAAAAGAAAAGAAAAGAGAAGTCTCGCTTCATGGGAGATGTTCAGATCCCGCTCGACACCACAACGTCTACGGATGTCTAGGCTGAAGGTGGGTTTGAATGTCTTATAGGGCCGATAGAGCACTAACAGTAAGTGCAGATTAATTGGCACGCTATCTTTTGAAGAGAAACAATACTTTGTTTCACACAAAATGAAAAAGCAGAAAAAACAACTGATAATCATCCGCTCATGTAAAAGCAAGCAGAAGTTTTTCAAAACATTTCAAGAGGCATATTTGTGAGTTACAGTCTGTTAAACATGCCAATATACTCTGAAAAACAAATTGAAGGCCACCTTCAATAGGCCACCTGCAATACAGCCTCGCATTTTCGGAACAGGAACTGATTCCACGTAAAATACATAAACATGTATTTTGATTTTCCATGCATTTTTCCCATATCATTACACACAATCATTACACACGTATACTTGATATGGTGTTCAGCTCACTGTGTGCAGACTGAGCACGACCTGATAATTCAGAACCTCTGCCTGAGAAAGGAGTGTAGAATATCCCGCGATTCAAAAAGAACCTTTCTTATCAGCTCGTGCATCCTGTACTCTATGTGCAATGCACTCATCATAGAGACAAAAGCTTGCCTTCACCCAAACTGTTTAGATATTGCCATTGGAAGACTCTGATGATCGCATACAGTGGCTGTGGACCTATAAGAACGCTGGTCTGACTACAGGATGTCTATCCAGTTTAGTCGTGGAGGAGATCTGTGTGCCGATCGCGTGCTTCACTGAAGACGCAGATGCTGCCCTGTCTTAAAAGAGATCGAGGGTATAGATCTAGACCAATTTCAGCAGGTTACACTGAATCACCACTTGCTGGCAGAGAGTCTTAACCGGATCATGCAGGTGATATTACCCGCTGCCAGCGTACCCTGATTCACACATATGATGCAAACCGGATGGCGGCATATTGATTGATTGATTGATTGGTTGATTAAAAGGTCTTTATTCAAATAAAATCTGAGTCGGCGACTAAAAGTCGAATTACACAGATATACAGAGATTATACAGCAAAACAGATGAAATAATAACATAATCATAATACATAAAAAAATACATTACATTCAAACATTCTGTATACACAACTAATACATTTTTAACGCTACAGATTGTTATATAAATACAAAAAGAAAAAAAGTGAATGGACATTTTATAAACAGTAGCGGTACACTCCTAATTTTTTTTTTCACAGAAAAAAAAAGAAAAGGAAGAAACACTCAGGGCTACTCAACTCATTGTCGAAAGAAGAAGAAGAAAAAAATGTAAGCTCTTCTACAGATACAAAAGGGAGTACAGGAGTTTGCAGTGTGGTTGGAAAGACGCGTCAACAACCTACACTATACATTCCACAAATACTTGCAGTAACATTATTTGTTGGTGAGGTGATCATCCCCCTCCCCCGTAATGTACACACATTCACTACCCACTCATACCTAAAGCATTTCTCACTGGCATACTCTCTCTCTCTCTCTCTCTCTCTCTCACACACACACACACATGCACACATGCAGTACTGTACATTGATGTGTAGATCGCATATCTGTACAACACTCACAAACGCGCATGAGCATAAACACAGTGCACATGCTCGATGTACAATACAACGTATGTACACACTCACATTCACGCGCATACATTTACATACATATACACTATACGTACACACAGGGAAAACACACACACACACATATTGCAGCTACAAACACACACACACATAAACATACACACACATACATTACTCACACACACACACAAGCACCGTCATGTCCACAAGACCACACCCAACACACGCCCATACAATGTACCTGTGCTAAGTGCACGTTTAAAGACAGGCCCACCTACATGTATTGTACATCGTGTAAATGTCTAACAACTAACTTTGAGTGCAGTATGGAAAAAGTGGGGTTTCCTAACATGCATAAAATACATAAAAATTTCCTAATCAAATGTATCATTTGTCTTCCCTACCCACCACGCTGCAAACTCCCATACATATAACTATATAAATAAATTTACCAACACATTAGACAGTAGTGAGAATAAAAAACTCTACTAAGAGTCATTGCAGTAATAATCATTCAGTATATCAATAAAATACGGTATTGCACTTTTCTTAAACCGATCAGTTTTACAATGCAGTTGAGAATATTTTGTAGTATTTCTTAAATTGATTTTAACATCTCTTTGATCCGGTAACCACAATGAATGATTGGGGTGCTTTTCTAACTGCAGAGCAAAATCTAAACACAATTTCCTTCTCCTTTCTTTTAAAGATAATAAATTGCACACTTGTAAGGCCATATCATATGTAACATAATTACAACCTAATATGATTTTCAATACACGTTTTTGAATCTTTTCTATTACCTCTGTGTGTTTTTTTGTAAGACTCGAATGAATGAGTGGGGCACAATATTCTAGAATAGGTCAGATATATCCTGTATACACTGTAATAAGATCAACTATTGATAAATTAAAGTGTTTCAATTTGCGTAACATGAACAATCTCCTATTGCATCTTTTCACCATTTCAGAAACATGTGCATCCCATTTGAGATTCTGCTGAAAATACACCCCTAAAATCTTAACAGTGCTTGTTTCTTTCAAAAAAATTTCGTTGATACACAAACTTTGCTGAATTGATTGCTTCATAAAAGAAATTGTCATAAAAACACATTTCTGAGGGTTAAGTTTCATGTTATTCAACAATGACCAACTTGCCAGTGCATTGATTTGTCTTTGTATCTGAGATGGTTGATTTCTATTCCTAGCCTCTACAATAGTCAAATCATCAACATATTTATAAAATGAAAAAGGACAATCTTTACAAGCATCATTTATCATAATCAAAAACAAAACCGGTCCAAGTTTTGTTCCCTGCGGAACCCCTGCATTGCATTCTCTAATATCAGAGATACTGCCATTGTATATTGGAAACAACCAATATTTGGGCATGGGGGCACAACTCTTGGCCAGGCCCAAGTGTTAAGGAGTATCGAGCATAAAGAAGACAATTAGAGTAAATAGTAGTTCCACTCCTATTTGGAATTGAGGTTCCTAAACAGGTCATTGAAAAAATGCCCAAAATTGCCTGACGTAATGACCCAAACTTAATTGGATGACAATAGCAAGTTGCAAGACACAGGGTTGCTTCATGTGGAATGCATGTTATGCCTCACAGTATGTCGCCTTCCAAATGGTCCATGACGTCACTATATGCTCCTGGACCATGAGTCATTCACCGGAACCATACAGCCCACGAGCTTGACACTGACCAACACAGGCCCGCCAGCTGGAATCTAGGTAGCATTGCCCATGAGCTTGACACTTAGGCAAACCAGGCCCATACGAATCCGACACATGGAGGGGGGGGGGGGGGGGGGAGGGGGAGGTCCACAAGACCTACACTGAATAGATTAAGCTTTCTGATGTAATACATATATTAATCTCGTGGGCTTTGTTTTCCTCGAGTGTCGAGCTCGCGGACCGCACAGCTTGTGGGCCTATTATATTTCATGCCGAGCTCATTGACCTTGTTTATCTAGTGTTTAGGTCACGGGATGTATGACTCGTGGGCTGCGTAACTCATGGGCTGTACGAGTCGGGTTGTTTGACTCGTGACGTACATCGCTGATTAGGTGGGCCTGTTGTTTTCTGGTTAGCATCTGTCACCCTTTCATCCAGTTCAAGGGACTTTGCCATATGCCTGTTCACAAACTATTAAGCATCAACCCAAAATATGGTACTCCTCTCCCCACCTTGAATCTTCCATGTTTAAGCGTACAAATTTTGTCCAGTGCAAATTGGATAATGTTGCATAGAATTTCATGCAAGCTATAGTCTGCATAACTTACCCAAACAAATATTATATTTGAGGTCACTGCCATCACTGAAGACACGTAAGCTTCATTTCTGAAATAATTGACCGCTCACATTCCTTAGACCTGTTACTATGAACCAATGCTTTAAAGTGGAATGTGCATACATACTTTGATTATAACGTCAAGGCGTGATTTGTACATGATTAAACATTTAGGATTAAACCAATGAAGCCAAACATCAATATTTGCAATCCTACACAAATTTTTAGTGATATTCTAAAAGTCTGACCTCACATTGTCCTTAGAGGTCAAAGTTGGATATACTCAGGGTAATGACCAATGTTCTGTGGAATGAGAAGACACTTCTTATACAATGGAGTATATGCTAATAGCATAATGCATGATTGCACACCGGGTAAACAGTTAACCATTGAATATACATCAAATATCAATATATTGATATTTTGAGGTCATTGACCTGTCACAGTCCTCAGAAAGGCAGAGACGCGTAAATAATTTCCCTTGATCTGAGGAATAGGAAAAAGATTCAGTTGTAACACAAATTAATTTTTAGGACAGCGTTATGTTTATCATCAACCAATTGCACCAAATATCAACATTCTGATAATTTGAGGTCAATAATTGACCTCTGGAGGTCATTAGAGGTCAAAGGTAGAAACCTGTCAAGGATCTATGGAACATGAAGACAATTCCAATGTAACAAAAATGAGTTTTTAGTACATCATTACCATATTCAACATTAATCAATGACGCAAAATGTCATTTTCTATCAAATTTTGAGGTCATTGACCTCTGGAGGTCATCAGAGGTCGAAGGTAGAAACCTGTCAGGGTTCTATGGAACATGAAGACAATTTCGCTGTAACGAAAATGAGTTTTAGTACATCATTACCATATTTAACATTAATCAATGACGCAAAATATCAATTTTTATCAAATTTTGAGGTCATTGACCTTTGGAGGTCATCAGAGGTCAATTCAGACTTACCTCCCGATCTTAAAATGAATCTCGTAACATGTACTAACACTGGTGAAAGTTTCATGCTTTAGTCAAATTTTGCACAATTTTTCGGCTTATCTGCTCTACTATTCTGACTCTACGTTCATAAAACACGAAGCTGTCCCTTCATATCCTACCCGGCAATCCAGTAAATGTCAATGCCTTTCACCAAAACTATTTTCGCTAAATCTGTATTTTCTTTTACTGTTCCGAAATTTCGGATTTCTCTTGATAGTATAGTATAAAAGAAGTTTTAAAGGGTATACAGTTCTGGTCGAGGTGAGAATTTTGCTTTTAACGTTTTGCGAGATATTCAGAAAGCACTCTATGAGATGTCAAAGATCATGCAATTCTCAGGGGTATCAAAAGTTTATTTGATGAAAATCGGTTTTGAAATGGCTGAGATATCCAAAAACAAGGTGAAACAAAGAGATCCTAATAAAGGTGGGGCATGTCGCCTTTTATTATTATCACTTTTTTTGGATATCAGCCATTTGAACACCAATTTTCATCAAATAAACGTTGAATCCTTTTAAAAATTACATGCTCTTTCATATTTCATGAGATGTTTCTCACTATCTCACCGAAGAATGTTCAAAACATGAATCCCCACCTCAACCAGTACTGTACAGTCCCTTTAAGTTTGAATGCCTTTACCATTGAATTAAAGACATTTTGAAGAAATGTTACACTTCAGAATGAGTTATACTTTTTGCAATATTTTTTTAGCCACAATGGTTTACAACAACTCCATGTAACACTTCTTTATTTTGAGGAGCTTATATCTCATGCCTCACGTGCCCTGGTTTTGACCCATCATCTTCCTCTTCCCTCTCGCTTTTCTCTGTCCACCGTGAAGGTAGTCTATTCCTGTCATTCATTACTCACCTTTCCTCTTTCTCTCATTACAAGGGATTTATCTCGTGTGTGTTCATGTGCAATGCACTCCCGTTAAAACGAAATGCTCAGGACCGGCAGTTTTTTGTTTTTGTTTTGTTTTGTTTTTTTCGTTTTAACGAAATTTCATTATAACCGAACAAATATAATATGCAATGTATAAGGAAAAGAAGGAAACCACGCATAAAAAATTTTGTTTGTTGAATCCTCATACGCTGGAAAGCTATGTGAGATGGGAGAATACCTTTTTAATTTCGTTTAAATATTACATTTTAAAAAGAGCATAAAGTTGTTTGTGTTGTCACACATGTGGAGAAAATGACGGTGTAGGATTTGGTTACAGTTCGCTATTCCAAAAGTTCTTTTCTTACTATGAAAGTACGTTACTCCGAAGGCTCCTTATTCCGAAGTTTTGCCATTCCCGGGATTCCGATGGTTTGTTTATCTGAAGGTTCGCATTTCTGAAGAATCATTATTCCGAAAGTTCATGATTTAGATCAAAATGATATATTGTTCATTTTCCGAAGGTTCGTTGATCTGAAAATGAAATGAGGTTCGTCATTTTGAAGGTTTATAAATCAAAAAGTGAGAAAGGTTCACTATTCAGAAAGTCCTTTGTTCCGAAGGCTTTTTCATCCGAAAATGAAATAAGGTTCGTTATTCCGAAGAAATTTTGTTAATGAAAAAAAAAATGAGAAAGGTTAGTTATTTCGAAGATTTATTTATCTTAAGACGATTATAAGGATTGCAGTTCTTAAGTTTTGTTAGTGTACTCTCCTTTTTTCACCATGCATTAACGATATTTTTGTAATGTTCCGATTAACGAACGTTTTGAATTCCTATCATGTTCGGACTAACGAACCGTATAAGAATGAGAATAACGACCATATTTTATTATCGGATTAACGAACCTTTGTTATGGAATAACGCCAAAATGTGCTTAATATTTCATTTCAGAACTATTACGGACATTTAGTTGTATCAGAATCTGTGTTCTGTATTAAAGGACTTCGGAACAATGAAACTAACCTTATCTGAATTCAGATAATTGTATTACAATAATGCAAGTTCCCCTCGGAAACTGTGCGTGATACACGGAGTGAACATTCAATGATGCGTTCGCTCATGCAGAGACGCTTTAAAAATGCTTGTTCCGCTACGCATTTTCGAATTTTAAAACGGAGCACATTTCCTTTATTTTTCTTTGTCAGTGGTGCTCAGAAAATACTTCGTGATAACGAAAATTTTGTTATAACCGTCTTCGTTATAAGCGAATTGTGTACCATAGACTTTAATGGCGATAATTTGGGGACCAGAAGTTTTGCTTCGTTATAACGAAATTTCGTTATAACCGTGTTCGTTGTAATGGGAGTGCACTGTATCTTTATTTGTGTTCTTCGTCTCTGTCTTAATTTTCTCTCTTTGCATTGTTTCATCAATTTTGTAACTATTTTACTGTTATACCGTTAACGCTCATTTCAGAATTGCCCTACTGCATCATTGGGCATTAACAACTAGTATATCAAGAATGTGGGAAGAGATTGTCACCTCCTTGGTATGATCACCGCAGAGCATTACCTCCCTTGACAATTACTCCTTATCAAAATTAGGCTCCAAACAGTCACCCCTCTTACAATAACTCTCCCCCAGAAAATTACGTTTCTTATTGTTATTTTCGAACAACGTTTGCTATTTGAATTGAAAAAAAAAAACAACATTTTTTCACTACATATCGTCTGGTTTTGGTCGAGACCTAACTTCAGGTTTTAAATATCTTTTGGGTGAGAAAATTAGAAATCCCTTACGAAATATTAAAGAGCATGTTATTCCAAGAAGGATTCAAGTTTTTGTGAAAAAAAAATACTCTTGAAATGGCCGGGATAAAACAGAGCAGCCATATAATGTAAAAAGGATTCTGTCAACTACAACTCTCTATAGATCTATTAAAAAAGAGGGTGCAGGACAAAAGACTTCGTTAACAACTAGGGGTGTTTTGTAAAAAAAAAAAAAAAAAAAAGAAATACCGTTAAACTCGTAATATTTTACTCTTTCTAATCAGACTAACTTATATATGAACTGGATTTCCCCTTAAAGTGTCGAGAACATTTAACTTGAAAACTAGCACAATTCTACTTGTATGTAAAACAAGCTGTAATCTTACTCTTATGACAGATTAGGGCACCGTTTGATAAAAGTTGCCAGTTATGACATCTTGTTAGTCTCTAATAATTTCAATAAAACCATGGGTTCTGCTTGATTGATAAGCTCGAGTCACCGACTTGTTACCATGGACCTGCTTTGATCGACCTACAACGATTGGTAATTGTGTGGAACTGACAGCTTGTCAGGACTGACTTCATAAAACCGTGCCCGGATCCTATCAGAAATTATGGCTTTATGTCGAAGGGTCCCTCGCTAATGTTAAAGGGGAAGGCTAGTAACTGATCAGTGGGAATCAGTGGAAATGCTGGGAGATGATTGTTCCAATCCTTATGGGATTCATTGAAGAGTTCATTGTATATCTATTGTTGTGTGAAAATGATTTGCTTCAGAACGGTCTCATATTCAAGTAATGTGCAGATTAATGCCCCGTCACTGACCAGGGACGCTAACCTGGAAGCATTAAACTGCACATTACTTGAATATGAGACCATTCTGAAGCAAATCATTTTCACACAACAATAGATATACAATGAACTCTTGAATGAATCCCATAAGGATTGGAACAATCATCTCCAAGCATTTCCACTGATTCCCACTGATCAGTTACTAGCCTTCCCCTTTAAGGAAATATGAATTGCAGTGAAATCAACTCTCCTTTTCTTATGTTTATCTTCTAATGTGTTATAACGGTAGAAAATGACAAGCCAAAAGAATAAATGATGACAGTGTAAGAGAAAGGTGCATCTTCTGATATGGTGTTATGAACTTATGGAAAAATTACAAAGGGTGGTACTTCTTTCGGGGGGCGGGGAGGGAGGGTTGTCCAGTAGGTATCAGGAGAGGGCGGGGGTGGGGGTCGGGGTATGGTTATGGGGGGGGGGATAGTAATCCGGGTGGTAGTTCTCCGGGGGGTAGTTCTCCGGGGGGTAGTTATCCGGGTGGTAGTTATCCTGGGGGTAGATATCCGGGGGGTAGTTACCCAGGGGGTAGTTCTCCGGGGGTAGTTATCCAGGGGGTAGTTATCCGGGTGGTAGTTATCTGGGGGGTAGCTATCCGGGGGGTAGTCATCCAGGGGGTAGTTACCCAGGGGGTAGTTATCCGGGGGGTAGATGACCTAAGGGTAATTGCCCTTGGGGGTAGTTGCCCTAGGAGGGTAGATGACCGGGTGGTAGTTGTCCTAGGGGGTAATGGCCCTGGAGGGTGATTGCCCTAGGAGGGTAGTTGTCCGGGGGGTTGTTGCCCTAAGGGGGAATAGACCTGGGGGTAATTATCCGGATGGTAATTATCAGGAGGGTAGTTGCCCAGGGGGTAAGTGCCCGGATACGCTACTATACATCAAGAGATGATACATACATGAAACACAAAAATTTGTATACGTTCTGATATAATGCAACTGCTGGTTTGTTAGTTAGTTAGTTTGTTTGTTTGTCTGTTTTGAATTACCATGGTCTTTGTTGGGGGAAAGATGAAGAAAAGTAGTAGACGGTGTATCACTCTCAAATCCGGATGATTGCGATAAGTGTGTATCCCTGCCCTTTCTATACAGGTAAACGATTTAAGCTTGGTATGCTATTATAAAAGCCTGCATGTGTCACGCAGAAGAACTGATTCCGCGATCACTTTTAACCTTTCATAAAATTCACGTTTTAAGATAGTAACGACAGCTTGTAGGAGATAGAGTAAGTTAGCGTCCCTGACTGTGGTTCTGAAGACAAAAGGGGACTGAAAAATTCTTTTGCAAATTAGCAGACATAATGCCGATCCTCCAACACTGTTACTCCATTCCGTCACTGATTCTGCTATCAATGGCGACGAAAGAATACTGGTTGCGTGATTATCCACCCCTTGATAGCAGGAAGTTTACCTTTCATTGTTTAAGGCTTCGTTGATGCGGGGTTTATTCGGATACAAGGCGTGAACAGTGTCGTCCGAGTTCTTTCATTCGAAATTCCTCAGAATACGCAATTCAATGGGCAATTAGCGCTGCTACTTCGCAAAGCTGTTAGCCAAATTCTTTGCAGACTTGACCTCTCACATGTCAGCTACACGCAATACACGACAAACAGCTATCATTACACACATTCTGATCAAAAAACAAAACAAAATGAAAAAACACACTTTTGAGTAGCGACACAGCTTTCTGTCCCTTTCTCAATTAGGTCCTACTTCTAAAAAATACACAGATGACAAGAGTCAGAATATCCTCAAAAGGGAACACGACCTATTTGGGCATTAATAATGTTTGTCTTCCGATTTCTCTCCATGCCGTCACGGCCCAAACCATCATAAGAAATAGGGCAATAAGTTTTATTAACCAGGGAAATAATAGTACGCATTACATACATTTGGCGAATTATCACACGAATTGTCGACTTTATAAAAACGATAATACATTTAATTGACAACTTAGGCCCTACTATATCTCCAGAGATGAACTTTAAACAGCAAGTCACATACCAGGGAAAGAAAGTTATGATTATTTGAATGAATTCATTAATGAGGCCAATTAAAAACCGTTGTAAAAGTACACACTCGCATAAAGAGGTTTCAAGTTCGATATATGATCATTGTATTGGCTCATAGATAAAGTATCATAAATTTTGCGTGATCGTTCGATGGAATTATTTTTTTTTCAGCGCGATTTGTGCGTCACATCAATCACCACTTCATGAAATGGAGGGCATGTATAAAACGAAACTCACTGGTCATGCAATCGATAGCCTTGGTCAGCTCACTATTATTGCGTAATATTCTAAAGCCCTCGCCGCTTGGCCGCCGACGCCGCCGCGCGCATCATGCTTTGTTTTGTCTTCAATGGGGTCAAGAGCAATGCTTCATTAGCATACACCCTAGCAACGGAGGCGGAGTCTCGATCGGGCAAGAACAATAGGTGCGAAACGCAACGCAAAGGCGAGCGTTCGAAAAAAATGTAACCGAAAAAAATTTTCTCAGAAAAACTGTGATTTGGGACACTTGTACTCATTCTTACACGCTGAAATTTTCTGTACAAACAGATAAAACATCAAGGAATCAAAATCCGTAATAAAAAAATTTCGACCAGAGCAGTGCTTCCCCTTCATTTTCGGCTCATTACGGGAAAACTCCCCGTGCGACTTATGACTCATTTCGTCGGAGCGCCACACATGTGATGCGCTCCGTCGGAATGAGTCAAAAGTCGCAAAAAATGAAATCGTAGTTATGCCTATATGTGAATTCTACAGACTCTAAGCTTTACACTGATATGTAATACAACTCATTTCGACATCCCTATAGATCATTAAAACGAATATCAACTATGTTCATGACGTCAGTCCATTTTCTAAATAACAGAGAAAATCGTTCTCAAAGTTCAGGCTATGTTCAAGCTCACAACCTGTTTCTTTCACGGGACGAAACAATACAACAGTCCCGCTTAGCGACGGCGTTTACGCTCCATCGCACGTACTACCGTATAAGGCGATAGCTTGGGTATGTAAGATAATTAACCAATCGCAGGACAGGTCTATCATTAACAAATCTGACCAATACGGCAGCCCGAATGTAAACTTCGGCGCGTTTGTGTCCGTGCCGTTGCCGCCGCATGAATGAGTCGGTACGCGTTGCGTGTCGGCTGCGTTGTGGTTTGCCGCAAGTTTTTAACTCACAAACAATAGGAAACAGTAGAAAGAAAAAAAGGCACGCAATGCGTCTTACGAGAAGCGTCTTTTAGCGAGGGCGTTGATCGCTTCCATTCTCCTCCCATGTTGTTGTCAATGGAAACTAAAGAGGATGCGTTTAGCAACTACCAATACCTAAATATAGAGCCTGAGAACCTATTGTAGGCGGGGTTCAAAAGACAGCATCGGTAGAAAAAGTCAATGACGTTAATTAACGATAGTCGTCTTTTGAGATCGTGTTCTTTGCGTGTACTAAAAACCCTCAAATTACGCACATGGTCGTAATGTTGCAGAGCATCAAAGACTGCTTTCGCGTCTGTTCTGCTGCAGCTGTATACAGCCGTAACATTCTGAATTCCCGCCATATTAGGCACATTTCCTTTATAGGCGTTGCGTGCACAGTAATCATCGCTTATCACGCTTGCCAATGCTGCACATATTATACGTATATCAGAAGCAAAGGTTGATGTAGGCTTGACAGCGTCACGTTGGGTTTACAATGATTGTATCATAAATATACTTCTTATTCTCAGTCACTTCTGCAATACCATAGCATATAAAAAAAAACATTAACTTGTAGCTTAAGCTGATTTTTTTTTTTACATCACTTTTGCAGTTGGAGTTTGGAGTATAGATAATAATACTGACAAATATTCGGAATTAATACTTAGGCCTTCTTCACTTCGTTTTATATTCACAAACCTTATTAGAAAAAATGATTGCTTGATTACTTTCGGGTAAAGGAACCACCGGAAAGGAACCGCATTTAATTTTCTTGTTAACGAACCTAAGCTAATAGCGAACCATGTTTCCTTGTGTGATTAACGAACCTTCAGAATAATCCATTGTATTAACCCCCCCCCCCCTCCCCCAAGGATAAAAAAACACATTTCAATGTCATGCGTTGTCAATAGTGATAAAAGGCCCGTTTCTATTTCGTAGTGTGTCTCAGTACTCCTGTGCTTACTTTTAAGGATGTGCCTCTCTTATATAGTGATTGCGATTGATGTTCAACTATTTCTTTCAGGCTTTAACAGGAAGAAGCTAAAATTCAGGCAAGGAGACGAGTTTTCTTCCATGAGATACAATCATTAAGACATACATCTATTCCCGAAAGTTGTGTGATTGCTTATGTGCTGAAGAATTGTGTCCATTACATGAATCAGGCACTATACAAAACAGTTGAAATCTACTGAAAGTCGAACTTCGTTTTTTTTTTTTTCATTTCCATTTAAAGCGGGGATAGACTAGAATTTAGTTTGTCTATACTGGCAGGAGACATTACATTTTTCCAGTACATGCTCCGCATTTGAACAGTCGCCATATTTTCGTGGTCAGAATCAGATAATGGACAAATGATATATTATGAAAATGAAAATACAAAACAACGAACACGCCATATGTACAAACATTATGAACTTCAATGAATTAAACTTACTTGTGATATTCTGCATAAAAAACAAGCACGCCGATCAAATAATTCAATAGAATTAATAGAACACACAGCGATGTCATGCATGGCAGATCAAATTAAGTTCAGTTGGTGAGAAGCTAAGTGAAGTTAAAAAGTTGACTTCTTTTCGTTTCTCTTTCAATTCATGAAGACAGAATTACAGTTGACTTCTTTTCGTTTCTCTTTCAATTCATGAAGACAGAATTACATTGTATATCTAATGATCTAGCGATCCACGTCCGACAAGCTTTGCTTTTTAGTGGATCACTATTTTCCATGATCGAATTTATTTTCCGCTCGCCCACGTAGTATTTGTACAGTGTTCCTCTTTATTATTGTACATATATGTTGTTCTATAATTTGTCTCGTATATTACATGAATCTTTTGCAAGCGTTTGAACAATATCAGTTAATGACATGTATACATTGTACTATGTTTTTGATTTTCGTTGATTGGAAATAAACTATGATTGAATTGAATTGTATTGAATTGAATTGAATTGAATTGAAGAGGATTGTCTCTGTTGCGAACGATCGCCATATATAGCACTGTTAGTCTTCTGCGCAAATCCGAATCCCTAAATACTTTAATTTTTGCTTGATAATGTAATAACCCTGCTTATAACTTTATAAAGGACTCGCAAATTCAAAGTTTCAAAACGTATACTAAAGCATTATATTGTACACAGTGTATTTTTATTTAAAAAAAACAAAAACATTTTGAATGCGTTGTGTGTTAGCATGTTAATAGCATCAATCTGCCTTTTATTTTCCGTACGTAAAGCGCACAGAAACGTAACGAAACGTTACCAAATACAGTGAAATGCATTGTACGGCGTGGCACTATCATTAGAAGTAAATCCCATTCCTTTTTATTTTATTTGCTTGAAGCAGTCGTCAAACCATTTTCGCAGCGACATCACTTAGGAATTAGAATGTATGAAGATAATCGTTACTCATTTATTCTGCGCTACTGACATAGCATTTACATTTTCCAACTTTTATTGACATGCAGTATTATGTTACTGTATGGTTACGATTACGAATGTTGGTTATGAATTCAAAAGACTGGTTTATTAATTGAACTATAAAGGTAATAGCTGTTTTGAAAGTAGTTCGATGCAAGTTCAAAACGCAATCGAAGTCATCGTCATAGGGGGAACTGATAGCTCTAGAAAACTTGTTTAGGCTAGTAAAGATTGCCGTACGCAATCTTTGTAGAAAGTTTTGACCTAGGCCATCTTTCGAGTATTTTGAGAAATTATATAAAGAATTATTTGTTTTGATTATGTCAAGAATTAGTCTGAACTATGAGAATAAAAAGGCACGGTTACCCAAACAATGTCGTGGTTCGATTAGACATGATGGGTAAAGTGAATTCATGACTTGACTAATCCTTACTGAATTGATGATCACTTCTGTAAACCATCAGTTATGTCTTGTAGATGATACCTCTGTAATCGTAGTCAAAATTCTTTTGAGGCGATCACGTTTGATAATCAAAGTAAGAGATTACAATCGGCCGTGCGGATGTATATGATTGCCATATTTGGGTCTAGGAACAGTACCCCCTGAAAAACCACCCTCCGGATAACTACCACCCGGATAATTACCCCCCAGGACAATTCCCCCCTAGGGCAACTACCCCCCGGACAACTACCCTCCAAGGGCAATTACCCTCCAGGGTAATTACCCCCTGGGACAACTACCCCCAGGACAACTACCCTCCTAGGGCAATCACCCCCAGGGCAATTCCCCCTTAGGAAATCTACCCCCTGGATAACTACCCCTCGGATAACTACCCCTGGATAACTACCCCCGCGGATAACTACCCCCTGGATAATTACCCCCCGGAAAACTACCCCCTGGATAGCTACCCCCTGGAAAACTACCCCCTGGGTAACTACCCCCAGGAGAACTACCCCCTGGGTAACTACCCCCAGGATAACTACCCCCCGGATAACTACCCCTCGGATAACTACCCCCGGATAATTACCCCCGGATTATTACCCCCCGGATAATTACCCACCCCCCCCCCCCCCGGATAATTACCCCCCGGATAATTACCCTCCGGATAGCTACCCCCCCCCCCCCGATAATTACCACCAGGATAATTATCCCCAGATTAATTACCCCCTCCTCCGATAACTAGACCCCAGATAACTTCCACCCGATAACTACCCCCTCCGATAACTCCCCATGGATGATTACCCCGGATAAGTAGGCCTACAACTTCCCCTCCCCTATAACTATCAAGAGGAAAATTACCCCCAGGACAGTGCACCACGTCAATTACTCCCTGGGTAACTACCTCCCGGGTCACTGCCCCCACCCCCACCCCGACTCTTACTTTTAATAAAAAGGATATCATTACTACAGAAAACGAAGTTCTTTGTATTATTTGCCAGGAATCACGGAGATGCCATACTGAGACATCATCTTATGAAAACAACATCTTAAGGATTTACGATTTGTATCGTTTGCATTTAGGACGATTTATGTACAAGCTTAATTTCTCCCTCTGTATTCTAGTAGAGCGGTTAAGCCCTCAAAATCACGAGAATTGTGCAAAATTTGACTAAAGTATGAAACTTTCACCAGTGTTAGTACATACCATAAGATTCATTTTAAGATCGGGAGGTAAGTCTGATTTGACCTCTGATGACCTCCAGAGGTCAATGAACTTTAAATATCAGAATATTGATGTTTGGAGGCATTTGTGAATGACAGGCTTAGATCTTGGTTACGCTGCACTAAATATGCATTTGTACTACAAATCTTCTGATTCCACAGGGCATTGACAGGTTTCTACCTTTGACCTCTGATGACCTTTAGAGGTCAATGACCTTAAAATACCATAATATTGATCTGTGATGTTATTAGTTAATGATAAACATGGTTAAGATGTGCAAAACAAGCATATCTGTTTTGCAATGAAACTGTCTTCATATTCCAAAGAGCAAAGACAGGTTTCTAACTCTGACCTCTGGTGACCTTTTAGAGGTCAATGACCTCAAAATATCATAATAATAGTCTGTAGTGTCATTAGTTAATGATAAACACGGTTAAGATGTACAAAACAAGCATATAACTGTTTTACAAGAAATTGTCTTCATATTCCAAAAAGCACAGATAAGGCTCTACCTCTGACCTCTGGTGACCTTTAGAGGATGTACAAAACAAACACAATTGTAGCCCAGATGGCTACTAGCACGTGTTTATAATAAAGAATAAAATATAATAGAATAGAATAGAATAGGATAGAGAGTAAAGGAAAACAACACTGCAGTCCTTTTCCTAGCCCTTTTTACACTTGTGTTTCTTAACCCGGACTTTCTCTGACCCAGGACTATCGTTAGTCCCGTATCAATTGTTTCAGCTTTTTACACTGGCCAATCAGTCCCGTACTATCTCTTGTCCGGGGCTAAGGAGAAAACTGACCTTTTTACACTCGTATTTCTTAGCCCCGGACTTTCCAAACCACATTAATATTCATGATTACGCTGTGCACTGTACACGTACACGCACGCACCGGCAGCACTTGATTACCTCGTTTCTGATTGGTCAGTGGGGGTCCGACTTCGTCTCCGTTGCTTAGCCCCGGATTATTTTTTCGTTCTGTTTACACTCACTTGCTTGGCACCGCAATTGCGGTGCTAACCCTGCTATTTTGCAGGGCCAGATAGTACGGGATTATCGGTGGGGCTAGCCCACTTTGGCAAAAACGAGTGTAAACAGTGGGCTAAGGATAGTCCCGTACAAGCGGTGGGGCTAAGCCCCCCCCCCCCCCCCTTAGCCCCACCTTTGGTACGGGACTAAGCAAAAATTTACAAGTGTAAAAAGCCCTTATGAAACCGTTTATGTTTCTTCCAGCTATTTCCTTTCTTTTGTGTGTGTGTGTCAAAACCACCTCTTCCAAGAAAAGTCTATGGTCATAGGAATTTATGAGTTTGATGTTGGCTACTTTCCCCGCTAGTGGTCAGCACTCTCCATCCCCAAAGCCCCGCGCCAAATTACGGGGAATGACGTGATGACTTGTTTTTGCCCTCTGATCCCCAAACATAAATGACCCTCTGAGCTGGAAGGTGGCCCTCCTGCCAGAATTTATCCCTCTATTTTAGCATTTATTGTTTAGTGGAGTGGGTCAAACAGGAACTCCAAAGACAAATTCAGGGATAATGACCCAGAACAACGATGACGTTGGTTGCCATAAGGACACTAATATTCATTTGGTTTATCATTTTGATATCCAAGAAACAATAAAGTCTTTACCAGTGGTTACAGAGAACAAGTGAATGAAGAAACTAAAAGACAGTGGGCGAGTTAATCAGAAATTGAGATGAATCATAGAAAATTGAGTTTTCACAGAAACGAATAGGAGGAGCAAATTGAACATTTGACCGGTAAGAAATTAATTTCCAGTGAACGCCACACCCCAATGTAAGATTGAGCCAATGAAATGCTTTAGGGAAAGGAAGTTTGTTAGTAAATTAGTTATAAAAAACATGTCTCAGCCGAGAAATCAGTTAGAGTGGCAAGCACAGTGGGAGCGGCTTCACACTATGTAGTGAAGCAAAGGCTGCAGAGTATTTTGGAATTTTGAGGAACTTTGAGAATAGTTGGAGACCACAGAGATGAAGTCAGGAGTTCCCCTTTCTTGGTACATCATGCCCCCCCCCCCCTCCAAGTCAACCAACTAATCTTTATCGACGCCGAATGCACCATCGACCTACGCTGTGAATGTGATGAGGATCTGACTGTCATGACTGAACCGGCGAGCAGCAGGACATTAGGATTTACGCTAACAAGTTATCATTAAATGTTGATAAAACACATTATATGTTATTTAGCAATTCCTTGCAAGTTATTTCTGATGATGTTAAGATTAATGATATTAACTTAACCCGAGTAGATAGTACAAAGTTTTTAGGACTTTACATCGATAGTGACCTTTCCTGGAAAACTCACTTTAATTTTTTAAGCAAAATTTTGTCACGAAATACAGGAATCCTAAACAAACTGAAACATTTTTTGCCCAACCATATCTTGCAGATTGTATATTCAACCATGATTTCCCCATATCTTAATTATGGAATTCTTGCGTGGGGTAACGCATCTAAATACTTACTGGATTCACTTTTTCTTCTTCAAAAGCGAGCGATCAGAATTATTAACCATGCTGGGTATTTATCTCACACTAACGCCTTATTTCAGAAAAATAAGATTTTAAAACTGATAGATTTGTTTGGTTATAATTTAGGTATTTTTATGTATAAACTTTCCTCAAAAGATCTTCCTGGTGTCTTTTTACAGATGTTCATAAGAAACAATTCTGTCCACCACTATCCAACTCGCCAGAGTGACGCTTATCACCTTCCACGAACTCGAACAGTTTTCGCTAAAAACACAATTATGTATACAGGTCCTAAATATTGGAATGATCTCCCAACAGAGGTTAAAAGCTGCTTGTCATTATCATCCTTTAAGCGTAAACTCAGACAGCATGTATTGAATAGCTACAACACACAAGTGCACTAAAATTCCTTTTTATTATGCTGATGGCTGCTCTGTTATACTACTCGGTTGTTGCCATGTGAACAGACTCATGCCTATACATTTTAGTTGCATGCTCTCTCAAATTCCTTCCCATCGGTGTTTTTCCTTCCACTTCTAGTAAGACCTTGGTCGTGTCGCATAGTTTCCCCTCCTTTCTTTCTTTCCTTTCTTTTATGCATCATTGCAGCTGGCTGGTATATCACATATAGGAATTGCAATTGATTCATGTTCTCCATTTTTCAAATCTTTCCCCGTGTCTATGGAAGCCGGAATGTTTAAACCCTAATAGTACTTAAGTATTCACGTCATTATCACTCCCATGTCTAAATTGCTATGAGAGCAACTGCTATAGTGTGCAGCATGTGGTTACTTGTTCTCATTTTATCACACACATAAATGCATGTGAGAAGAATCTTCTGAGCCCCGAGTAATAGTCATTCTCTTTTGTTTATCATTACTTTTGGTCTTAATTGTACCCGTGCTCCTCATCCTGTTCCCCTTACTAGGCTTTTGTTGGGACCTACACTCAACAAGCTTTGCTTTTTAGTAGGTTCCATCGTATTTCTCTTCGCATCTTTTACTTTGATTGAAAATGACACATCGACCGTTATGTATTACTTTTGTATTCCTATTTCTTCATGTATATATCCAAGCTGGACATTCTGTATTATATTTTGTTATATACCATGTATTTTCCATCGAGAAATACGAAAATAAATTGAAATTGAAATTGAAATTAGGAAAAACTAGGAGTCACGATAGCACAAAACTTTGGTTTACGCCAATTTGGAGTGCAATTACAAACTCCAAATAGTCAACTGGTGTCATCGGAGATGTTGAAGCGCCCTGTCAGACTGATACAAAGTGGAGAGTGATGGTGACGAAGAGAATAGGCCTACTGACAGCGTGACGGCAGACCGCTCAACGGACGGCCCATGCAGTCACACTGACGAGATCGACAATGACATGCAGACGAGGACCTCATTCGTCGACCGAGAGTAATCATTTAAGAGGAATGACTTTAATTTACGTTTGAAGATATTTCAAGAGATGTAGTAGTCTGACATGTTAAGGGGCAAATCATTCTACTCTTTGCAGTCTTGTGAACATCCGTTTGTATATTTAGCGAAAACTGTTCGAGTACGTGGACAGTGATAAGTAGGCCCCTATAAGTCACTCTGTCGAGTAAATTATATATGAACCAAATGGCTTCTTTTGAACATGTATTGTGTTGAAAAGTTCTTGGTAATTCTTTTCCAGGCAAAATGTGTACATGAAAATTCCGATGTTAAAATGCATGTGATGGGAAATGTAAACAGTATGTGCGAATGCCTCTATTATGTTTCCTGCTATACTTGTTTGTTAGTGGGGAAAAGAAAAGAAAAGAGAAGTCTCGCTCTACCACGACTACATACTACAATGCCTACGGATATCTTTGTTTCACATTGTTAGTGGGGAAAAGAAAAGAAAAGAGAAGTCTCGCTTCATGAGAGATGTTCAGATCCCGCTCGACACCACAACGTCTACGGATGTCTAGGCTGAAGGTGGGTTTGAATGTCTTATAGGGCCGATAGAGCACTAACAGTAAGTGCAGATTAATTGGCACGATAAAATGCATGTGATGGGAAATGTAAACAGTATGTGCGAATACCTCTATTATGTTTCCTGCTAAACTTGTTTGTTAGTGGGGAAAAGAAAAGAAAAGAGAAGTCTCGCTCTACCACGACTACATACTACAATGCCTACGGATATCTTTGTTTCACATTGTTAGTGGGGAAAAGAAAAGACAAGAGAAGTCTCGCTTCATGAGAGATGTTCAGATCCCGCTCGACACCACAACGTCTACGGATGTCTAGGCTGAAGGTGGGTTTGAATGTCTTATAGGGCCGATAGAGCACTAACAGTAAGTGCAGATTAATTGGCACGATAAAATGCATGTGATGGGAAATGTAAACAGTATGTGCGAATACCTCTATTATGTTTCCTGCTAAACTTGTTTGTTAGTGGGGAAAAGAAAAGAAAAGAGAAGTCTCGCTCTACCATGACTACATACTACAATGCCTACGGATATCTTTGTTTCACATTGTTAGTGGGGAAAAGAAAAGACAAGAGAAGTCTCGCTTCATGAGAGATGTTCAGATCCCGCTCGACACCACAACGTCTACGGATGTCTAGGCTGAAGGTGGGTTTGAATGTCTTATAGGGCCGATAGAGCACTAACAGTAAGTGCAGATTAATTGGCACGCTAAAATGCATGTGATTGGAAATGTAAACAGTATGTGCGAATACCTCTATTATGTTTCTTGCTAAACTTGTTTGTTAGTGGGGAAAAGAAAAGAAAAGAGAAGTCTCGCTCTACCACGACTACATACTACAATGCCTACGGATATCTTTGTTTCACATTGTTAGTGGGGAAAAGAAAAGACAAGAGAAGTCTCGCTTCATGAGAGATGTTCAGATCCCGCTCGACACCACAACGTCTACGGATGTCTAGGCTGAAGGTGGGTTTGGGTGTCTTATAGGGCCGATAGAGCACTAACAGTAAGTGCAGATTAATTGGCACGCTAAAATGCATGTGATGGGAAATGTAAACAGTATGTGCGAATACCTCTATTATGTTTCCTGCTATTGAAAACTTGTTTGTTAGTGGGGAAAAGAAAAGAAAAGAGAAGTCTCGCTCTACCACGACTACATACAGTCAGACCATTATGTTATGTTACTCCCGCACGCACTGCGCACGGGGCTGCTTCGTGCGGCTGCGTGCAGGTTCGTGCGATCTCGCACGGGAGCGTATGGCTCCGTGCGCCCCTGCGCGCCCGTGCGTAGTCGTGCACCTCCGTGCGGATCTGCACGCCCCCGTGCAGATCCGCACGCCTGCGTGCGGATCCATACTCCCTCGCACGCTGTCGCACGGTCCCGTGCGGGTCTGGCGCACGGGCCCGTGCGGGTCGGGCGCACGGACCCGTGCGGCTTTGGGGTGCGATTTCGCACGGCCCCGTGCCACCAGTGCTTGGTTCCCGCATGATCCCATCTCACCTCTCTGGTTCCCGCAGTGCTTACACGGTACGTGTGTATCACGTGTATACCGCGTGCGATTCCATGCGCCATTCCCCGGCCGACAGTTTCAGCGCAAGCGTGAAATGAGACAATTCCCGACAATACAAGGCTTGTTACTTGCGCCAAGGAGCTTCAAACCCTTGCTTGCGCATTGCCAGTCAGTCGGCAAGCCGAAAAACCCCGTCTAGAATATCCAAGTTCTCGCACGGGTGACATCGAGTTGACCCCGCAGATCATGATCACTGAATTACGTTTTCACATGATTTTTTTTCTTTTTTTTTGACAGGTTAAGGTTAAAACCTGAATGCAATATTGTTTAAATTTTCCAAGAGCGACATGAAAGGTCATCGACTTCGTGAATGGCTAATTCATTACCGATGTCCCGGAAATAATGGGTTCACATACTCGTCTAAAATTCCCCTTATTAAGAGTCTTCTTTTTCATTGTAGGGCACTAACGAACGCATACCATGTAAAAGGAAAATTATTATCCAGCTATAAGATGATACCTAAGGTGTAACGTGATGATTAGATGGGTCAGCAGCGCACGCCAGCTGAAATCATAAGGATATCATTCCTTTACTCGGCACGAAATCGCGAAAATATTGTACTGTCCCACATATAGAAATTGACGTGTTCCATGGATGCCCTTTGTGTGTTATGAGCGACCCCAGCGTAACTGACATGGTCAATTATAAGCGTCTACTAGCTGTGATATACTGTGCTTGTGTCTATCGGTGGGCATTACGTACAAGTAGCCTATTGCCTCTTGCTTGGCCTCTCTCTCTCTCTCTCTCTCTCTTCTCTCTCTCTCCCAACAAGTCATGAATTCACTTTACCCATCATGCCTAATCGAACTACGACATGATTGAGGTAACCGCGCCTTTTTATTCTCATAGTCAAAATCAAGCTAATTCTTCACATAATAAAAAAAAAAAATCTTCATATAATTTCTCAAAATACTCAAAAGATGGCCTCAGTCAAAACTTTCTACAAAGATTGCATACGGCAATCTTTACGGCCTAAACAAGTTTTTAGAGCTATTAGTTCACCCTGTGACGATGACTTCGATTGCGTTTTGAACTTGTACCAAACTACTTTCAACACAACTATTACCTTTATAGTTCGATTGATGAACTAGTCTTTTGAATTCATAACCGACATTCGTAATCGTAAGCATACAGTGACAAAATACTGTCAATAACAGTTGGAAAATGCAAATGCTATAATAATAGCGCGAAATACACGAGTAACGATCATCATCATACATTCTAATTCCCAAGTGATGTCGCTTCGAAAATGACACATGGTTTGACTACTGCTTCAAGCAAAGAAAAGGAAAATGAATGGGATTTACTTCTGATGATAATATCACGCCGTACAAGGCATTCCACTGTATTTGGTAATGTCGGTTACGTTTTTGTGCGCTTTACGTACGGAAAATAAAAGGCAGATTGATGCTATCAAATGCTAACACAACGCATTCAAATGATTTTTTTTGTGAAATAGACCGTGTACAATGTAATGTTTTAGTATTCGGTTTGAAACTTTAAATTTGCGAGTCCTTTGTAAAGTTATATGGGTTATTACATTATCAAGCAAAAATTACAGTACTTTAAGGATTCGGATTTGCTCAGAATATTAACAATGCTATCTTTGGCAATAGTTTGCAACAGAGACAATCCGCTTCAATAGATATACAATGTAATTCTGTTTTCATAAATAGAAAGGAAAACGTAAATAAGTCAACTTTATAAGTTCAATTAGCTTTCTCACCAACTGAACTTGATTTGATCTGCCGTGCATGATATCGCTGTGTGTTCTATTAATTCTATGATATTGTTTAATTTGATATTGTTTAATTGGCACGCGTGTTTTTTTTTTTTTTATGCAGAATATTTCAGGTAAGTATAATTCATTGAAGCTAATAATGTTTGTACATATGACGTGTTCGTTGTTTTGTATTCTCATTTTTATAATATATCACGTGTCCATTATCTGATTATGACTACGAAAATATGACAACTGTTTAAATGCGGAGTATGTACTGGAACACTAATGTCTCCCACCAGTATAGACAAACTGATTTCTAGTCGTCTATCCCCGCTTGAAATGGAAATGAAATTACACACAAAGAAAAAGAAGAAAGAAAACGAAGTTCAATTTTCAGCAGATTTCAACCGTTTTGTTAAGTGCCTGATACATGTAATGGACAAAATTCTTTAGCGCATAAGCAATCACACAACTTTTGGGAATAGATGTATGTCTTAATGATTGTATCTTTTGAAGAAAATTCGTTTCCTTGCCTGAATTTTAGCTTCTTCTTTTTCAAGCTTGCGGGAAAGAAATAGTTGAACATCAATCGCAATCATAAAGAGAAGCCACATCCTTAAAAATAAACACAGGAGCACTGAGACGCACTACGAAATAAAAACTGGCCTTTTATCACTATTGACAACGTATGACAATGAAATGCTTCCTTTTGTTGGGGGGGGGGGGGTTATTGATTATTCTGAAGGTTCATAGATCACAAAATTTATATGGTTCGCTATTAGTTTAGGTTCGTTAAGAAAAAAAAAATAAACAGATAAATGCGTTCCTTTTCCGGTGGTTCCTTTACCCGAAAGTAATCAAGCAATCACTTATTTCAGTATAAGATTTGTGAATACAAAACGAAACGAGGACGGCCTTTCAAGTATTAATTCCGAATATAATTGTAAATATTTATCGGTCTATACTCAACTTCTCAAATGCAGAAAGATTGCAACTGTAAATGTGGTGTTCTGTAAAAAAAAAAAAAAAATGAAAATAGGTTTAAGCTACAAGTTAATGGTTCTTTATATGCTATGGTATCACAAAAGTGACCGAGAATAAGAAGTACTATAATTTTAAATTAATATGATACAATCATAATTATAAAAAACAACATGAAGCTGTCAGGCCTGTACATCAACATTTGCTTCTGATACGTATAGTATAAATTATGTGCAGCTTTGGCAAGCGCGATAAAAGCGATAAATAATGTGGACGCAACGCCTGTAAGGGAAATGTGCCTAATATGGCGGGAATTCAGAATGTTACGGCTGTATACAGCTGCAGCAGAGCAGGCACGAAAGCAGTCGTTGATGCTCTGCAACATTACGACCATGTGCATTATTAGAGGGTTTTTAGTACACACACGCAAAGAACACGATCTGAAAAGACGACTATCGTTAATTAACTTCATTAACTTTCTCTACTGATGCTGTCTTTTGAATCCCCGCCTACAATGGGTTCTCAGGTTCTATTCACTCTAGTAGTCCACGGGCCAGGCCAGATACTGGTACCATCTGAGGTGGCAATACCTTTTTGGTGTCATTTTGTTTGTCGGGCATAGATATGCCTATCAAGCTATGATAGGATTTCCAAATGAGTAGCTTAGTCATTAGTAAATGAATTTTAAACCAATTTGGTATCGTTGTTATATCCCTGTACTTCTGAATCGAGACCAACCGCTATACAAAGAAGAGCATTGTCTTCTGTATGTTCACAGGTGTTCTGTTGTAAACGCGGTGCGCTTAGTCTTTATTCAAGGCAGCGAAGGGAATATCCAAGGGTTATGATGTCCACGGCGCTAAGTCTAATATTCAAGACGGCGAAGGGAATATCCAAAGCTTATAATACAGTGTATATCCCTTTATCTAAAAACAAAACAACAACAACAACAAAGCAATTTCTCGTGAATTTTAGCGTATTTTTCAATTATTTATCATTTTCCGCTGAAAACGCTACGGTGAAAAAGCTAATACCATGCCAATGTCGCTCTATTTCCATTCAACAATGAAAGATTATGCAAAAACAATGTACCGGTACACTACAATACATTATAATTAATAATGTTGTAAACGAACAGAGTGATTTTTGTTTATAACTGATGTATTTGTTGAGAGGGTGGTATAAAAAGAGTATAGATAATCCCTTTTATTAGGAACTTTAGATATGATAACGGTACATTGTTCTAGATAAAGACTATAGTCTGGTAGGAATGGGGGGTCCCCATGCACCCTCCGAACACATTTTTTTAACTTACTTTTTTGTAACCCTTAGGGTGTCTAGTTAATGAAATTTTTTGTTCCCAAGAAAAAATCGTGTCCCATGGGGGTCATTGGCGGCCATCTTGGCAGCCATCTTGAATTTTCAGGGAAAATCATGAATTTCCATAACTTTTGAACTACACAGCATACAATTACAAATAAAGCATTTATTCAGGATAAATGTGATATGAGGAATCGATTGAAGTTGTTATTTACATGATTAAAGCAAGTTTGAAACAAGAAAAGCCTAAAAATATGACAATTTCAGTGTCATTTACACCGAAAAATACCCAAATAGTTTTACTTTTCAATTACATAACATACAATAACAAAGAAAACATTTCTGCAGAGTAAATACGGCATGAGGAATCGTTTGAGATAGTTATTTACTTGATTGAAGCAAGTTTCATACTAGAAAAGTCAAAAATAAGCGAGAAAAACTAGTGTCTTTTACTCAAGAAATTGACCGAATAGTCCATATACATAGTACATGACAATCTCATACCTCATAAGAGTGACTGACCACTTTGTCTTAATAGTCTTGTAGTAAAGGGGGATCTTCATACACCCTCCTTTTTGGTATCCCTTAGGGTGTCTATTTAATGATTTTTTTTTTTGTTTCCAAGTAAAAATCGTTTACCATGGGGGTCACTGGCGGCCATCTTGGATTTGCATGGAAAATCATTCATTTCTATAACTTTTCAACTTTCCAACAGACAAGGACTGATAAAACACACTTCTTCAGGGCAAATGTGGCATAAGGAATCGATTGAGATGGTTATTTACATGATTAAAGCAAGTTTGATACAAGAAAAGTCCAAAAATATGAAAAATTCAGTGTCGTTTTTATCGAAAAGTACCAAAATAGTTCAACTTTTGAACCATACACAACATACAGGGACACATAAAACATTTGTTCAGAGGAAAGGTAGCACGAGGAATTAATTGAGCTGGTCATTTACATGATGAAAGCAAGTTTGATACAAGAAATGTCCAAAAATATGAAAAATTTTCATGTAAACACAAAATGTTCAGTCGATTTCAAAAATGTAGCTGGCAAAATGTTTTTATTTAAACTTATTTAAGGCTGGGTTATAGAAGCAGTTCATTCAAATGTATTTGTTTAAAGCTTATCGTCCGAAAACAAAGAGCAAATTTTCACTTGACAGCCGGAAATCTACCCTGTGTAAAGGGACCGTTATACCAATGTGGATTGCTGCTACTTTTATCTAGGAATATTTGCATATGAATCGCTTTTCTGCTTACATTCTATATTAAAAATCAACAAAATACAGTTCAAATTGATTGGAATTAAGTTTTTTTCTTTTCAAATTCTGTTAAAAGTTGTCTGATACAAGACACAATATTTAAGCTGTTATCAGAAGACAGGGTGATTACATCTGTGACGTGTGTATATGCTTTCCATGAAGCATGGAAGTAACGTATATTGAAAAAATAAACTAACACAGTATGACTTCACTTTGCCAAAGTATTCTGAATTCTCATCCTGTGTAACTGTACAAACAAAAGAAGCGGTAAGTGTTACGACCAAAATCACTCTGAGAAAGAAAAAAGAAACAATAAACTAATGTTCAAGCGGTTTATTAACAGTGATATTGTGGGTAATCGTAATCGTTTTTAACATCAGTACAATAATAATCAATATAAACAATTATGTATCAGTAATGGAATCACTTACATGTATTACAGCCAAATCTCAAATCACAAAATCCATGTAATCTCCTGGAAATGTCCAAATACGATGCTCAATGCACAGATGAATGATCCGCGATTCACCGATGAATGATCTGTGACTCACCGATGAATGATTCCTCCGACGTAAATCCAGAGGCGCTGGTTACAATAGTAGTCCACATTAAGTATATCCAGGGTACATGTCCACAGCGAAATACGTACAAAAATCCAACGTTATGACGACCGCGTCTAGTCGATGCGTTGAATGATGATTCACTTTAATAATATCCAGCTAGGAATCCAGCCCGTCACAGCTTTGCCGTAGCAATGTCCGTTGACATTAAAATATGGAGTCTATCTCCAATGAAGGCAAAATAATTCTCTACAGGCAAAATGTCTCCCTAGCCTAATCTCCACAAACACAGTTTGTATAGCAGGTCAGCTGGTAACACAGGAATGACTATAACAAGTCGCTTCAGAGCCAGAAGTGACGTAACTCTCAGAGAAGAGGTGTTGGGTACTCTGCCTACCTCAGAATTTCCCCTTCTTACAATACTATCCATTCACCCCTTTCTTGAAGATTCTGTAATTTTCTCCAACCTGGGGCCACACACTTGTATATACTAGCAAGTCCAAGACGGTTCTAGAAATCCGAGCTGACTCACTGCCTAACTATGTGCATAACAGCCTACTAAAAATAACTACCAATCACATTGGGCTACAGGGACAGTGCATCACTCAGCCAAATATGTAAGCACTTCCTGGAACATTCTAGATTGGGTGAGATACCATTCTAGATTGAGTGAGCTATAATGTACATGCATTTCCTGTCACATGCATGTACTGTAGCTACATTGTATACCACCTGGAAAATTTTCCACTAATCTGGTCAGCCTGTATGTACTATATCTATACCAAATAGAATGTTCCTCTGGTCACCCTGTGTACATACACATTAAAACAACCATGCATACAGTACATCATAATATGTACATAACTACTAGTGTGTACATTTGTGACATAAGCGATATGTCAGCTTTTCATTTCACACTTCTGTAATTTCTAGTCATTAACAAAACCATCATCGTAATCAATGTCTAGCTCATCCTCTTCATCCTCCTTTTCATCTCCTAAGTAATTTTCTGAAGCAAGTCAATGAGGGAGGTGGGAAAGATAGGGCCACTTGACCACACTGGCTCCGTGATACCGAAGGCTGTCTTCTGCCATCCTTATCCAGAATCAAAGGGGTCATGCAATACAGAGCACCAGAAGATTGGCTGGTCAGCTCTCTTTAAGATGGTATAAGGCGATGGATCACACATTAAATGTGTGAGATAAGGTTGTCTCTTCAAGGTTGGAGCATGGAGAAATCCACTTTGGAGTTGATCGTCATTTGTTCGCCTTCTCCCACCATCTGTTTCAGGATGATGCTGCTGTTAATAGACATCTCCCAGGCCTCGTGGCCATACATTCGGCATGCGAATGCTCAAATCTCATCTGTCACCTCTGGCTCTACAGATCACCAATCACCAAGATTTATGAGGGGGGTAAAACATTGGCACATTATAAAGTCATGTTCTAAGATCTTAGCAGTGTTTATCAAATGTTATATTGAACAATTTAATACATTTCAGTAAAATATTGCTGAAATTATAATATCAGACTACTCTCACCTGAATGCTGTGTGGTACATGGGGTGGCTTTGTAGATTCTTTAGGGGTCCGACTTTGTCCCTACCCTTGAAGGCACTTGTTACATCTTCCCCGGTAAACACTTGTAGTCCAAGTATTGTGGTACAGTAGTTGGCTCCCTTTGATTCTGTATGCCAGTTCACCGACATTTACAATCTGTATGGCAATGCTCGAAAATCCGTTTATCAAGGAATATAGAGCGAGTAACGGAGTGAGCATGGTGCAAGAGGATCAAGAAAATGTCTGTGTCTGGCGTCCTCACCACAAGTGCTTTGTACCCATGCTCAGTGGAATACTCAAGGTAGAGCACTACCCTGGTGTCCATCTCCTGGTTGGACAGCAGCTCATGGATAGAGCTGATTGTCTCCTGAGACGCATCATTGTGTGAATAGAAATAATGTAACAGGAATCACTTGAGCTTCAGAGAATGTGATTTCTGTTACATTCCTTTTGTTTACACAATGATATGTTCCAGGAGACGATAAGCGATATCCATGAGCGGCTGTCTAACCAGGAGGATCAGACGGACACCAGGGTCGTGCTCTACCTCAAGTGCGCCCCTAAGCTTTGGTACAAGGTAGCTTTTGTGAGGACTCCTGACACAGACATTTTCGATCCCCTTGCTCCATGCTTAATTCATCGCCCTCACTTCTACAATGTAGTATCTTCCTTAATAAACGGACTGTCAAGTATTGCCAGATAGTAAATGTCAGTGAAATTGAATGCAGAATCAAAATGAGCTGACTACTGTACCACAATACTTATGTAATACTGTATGTGTTTACCGGGGAAGATGTAATAATTAAGTACCTTCAAGGGTTGAGCAAGGTACGTTGGACCCCTAAAGAATCTACAAAGCCACCCCATGTACCACATAGCATTCATGTGAGAGTAGTCTGATATCATAATTCCAGAAGTATTTTACTGAAATCTTGTAACTTGCTCAGTATTATGTTGTTTATTTCAATCTGTGAAGATGGCTGGATAGCCCATATTCAGCTACACTAAGCTGGTCTTCCATGGGGTCCAGTTGGATGTGGGGTAGGACCACTTCACCGGGTTAGACACCCTGCTCTTTGCGATGAATGAATGAAGCGGGATCTTTTACGTGCATGAGCTGTGACTCTCTCATACACGGGACCTCCATTTTATGTCCTATCCGAGGGACAGAGTGTTTTGCCTCTTGCTAGAGGGGACGGTATGTTTACACACAACATTGCTCAGTCCAGACTCGGGTTCGAACCCGGGCCGCGTGATCGTGAGGCAGACGCGCTACCGACTGAGCCAACTCACCGCCCATTATCATAATAAACACTACTGAAATCTTAAAATATGATTTCATTATGTGCCAATGTTAGTTTGCTTTTTTCTCAGAAATCTTGGTGATGGGTAGTCTGTGGAGCCAGAGGTGACAGATGACATTAAAGCATTCACATGCCAATGTATAACAAGGCCCGGGAGAAGTCTATTAACCCGTTGAGGACGAGTCCCGAGTATACTCGGGCACGTGTCTATGGGAAAGTAGCAAAATCAGTCCGTCCTCAACGGGTTAATGGCGTCCGCAGCATCATGCTGAAGCAGATGATGGGAGAGGGCGAGCAACTGATGACCAAATCCAAGGTGGTTTTCTCCATGCTCCCACCTGGCAGAGGCAACCTTATCCAACACTGTCAATGTGTGAACCACCACCTTGCCATCTTTAAGCGAGCTGATCAGCCAGTCCTATGGCGCGCTAACCCCTTTGATCGTGGACAAGGGTGGCAGAAGACAGCCTTCGGTATCATGGACCCGGTGTGGTTAATTGGCCCTATCCTTACTACTTCCCTCATTGATTACTTCAGAAAATTACTGCGTAGATGGAGGAGGATGAAGAGGATGAGCCAGACATTAATTACAATGATCGTTTTGATGATGACTAGAAATTACAGAAGTGTGAAACCAAAAGCTATCATATCGCTTACCGCTTCTGTGTTTTGTATAATTGCACAGGATGAGAATTCAGAATACTTTTGACAGAGTGAAGTCATATTGTGTTACTTTTCTCGATATACTTTAAGTCCATACTTCATGGAAAACACATACTGCAGTACATAAGTAACAAAATGTGACTAACCACTTTGTCTGTTGATCAAAGGTTAAATATTTTGTCTTGTATCAGACAACTTTTAAAAGAATTTAAAAGAAAAGTTAATTTCAAACAATTTTAAATTTCTTTTTGTTGAAATAGAATACATATGTAAGCACATCAGCGATTCGTATGCAAATATTCCAAAATCAGTTGCCGCAATCCACATTGATATAGCTCAGTCTCTATTCACAGAGTGGATTTCTGGCTGTCAAGTGAAATTCATATGTTTATTTTCAGACAGAAAGGCTTTGAACAAATACGTTTGAATGAATCACTTTTAACTTAATCTTCAATAAGTTTTAATGATAACATTTTGGCGCCTAAATTGTTGAAATCGGCAGAGCATCTTTGCAGAGTGATTGTTTTCATGAAAATACCCCAACTCAAACTCTTCATATATGCAAATTAAGTGAAATAGAATGCACACAAAAAGTATTAAATTTCATTTTAGATTCTATTTTTGTCGATTATCAACGGTCACTTTCACATGTTGTGATCAAAATCTGTATGTTCATCTCTTTTGATCTGCTATTTTAGGGGTATTTGCATATGGATTGCCATAGTGCTTACATTCTTCATTTGATTTCAACAAGTGAGAAGTCAGAATGCTTGGAGTTGATTTTTAAAGATAATGTTGAATGTTCTTTTTGATACAAAACACCAGATCTGAGCTATGATCCAAAGACAAAGTGATAAGTCACTTTTGTGAAGTAGTTTGTGTCATGTATATAAACGGATTATATAGTGGGTAGTCTACAGTGTAAACGACACTAAACTTTTCATATTTTTGACTTTTCTTGTATCAAACTTGCTTTAATCATGTAAATAACCATCTCAATCAATTCCTCGTGACACATTTACCCTGAAGAAATGATATATTTGTCCCTGTATGTTGTGAAGTTCAAAAGTCATGAAAATTAATGATTTTCCTTGCAAATCCACGATGGCCGCTAATGGCTTCCATGGGAAACGATTTTTACTTGAAAAAAAATCATTCAATAGACACCCTAAGGGATACAAAAAAAGGAGGGTGCATGGGGATGCCCCATTCCTTCAAGACAGAAGTGGTTAGTCACTCTTATGAGGTACTAGTATGAGATTGTCATGTATATTATATGGACTATTTGGGCAATTTCCAGAGCAAACGACACTGTTTTTGTTTTGTTTTGTTTTTTTGCATTTTTGGACTTTTCTTGTTGCAGACTTATCTTAATCATTTGAATAACCATCTCAACCGATTCCTCATGCCACATTTACCCTGAAGAAACGTTTTATTTGTCCTTGCATGTTGGAAAGTTCAAAAGTTCTAGACATTAATGATTTTCTTCGCAAATCCAAGATGGCGGCCAATGACCCCCATGTGACACGATTTTTACTTGGAAACGAAACAAAAATCATCATAAAGACACCCTAACGGATACAAAAAGGAGGGCACATGGGACCCCCCCCCCCCAATTACTACCAGACTGTTAAGACAAAGTGGTTAGTCACTCATAATGAGGTATGAGATTGTCATGCATCGACTATTTGGTCAATTTCTAGAGTAAACGACACTGGTTTTGCTCGCATTTTTGGACTTTTCTAGTATGAAACTTGCTTTAATCATGTAAATAACTATCTCAAACGATTCCTCATGCTATTACTCTGAAGAAATGTTTTATTTGTCCCTGTCTGTTGGAAATGTGAAAAGTTATAGAAATTAATGATTTTCCTCGCAAATTCAAGATGGCCGCCAATGACCCCCATGGGAAACGATTTTTACGTGAAAACAAAAAAAAAAATCATTTAAGTAAGGGATACCAAAAAGGAGGGTGTGTCAAGATCCCCCTTTACTACAAGACTATTAAGACAAAGTGGTCAGTCACTCTTATGAGGTCTGAGATTGTCATGTACTATGTATATAGACTATTTGGTCAATTTCTAGAGTAAACGACACAAATTTTTCTTGCATTTTTGGACTTTTCTAGTATGAAACTTGCTTTAATCATGTAAATAACTATCTCAAACGATTCCTCGTGCCGTATTTACTCTGAAGAAATGTTTTAAATGTCTCTGGATGTTATGTAATTCAAAAGTAAAACTATTTGGGTATTTTTCGGTGTAAATGACACTGAAATTGTCATAGTTTTTGGCTTTTCTTGTTTCAATTTTTCTTCAATCATGTAAATAATCGTTTCAATCGATTCCTCATGTCACATTTATCCTGAATAAATGCTTTATTTGTAATTGTATGCTGTGTAGTTCAAAAGTTATGGAAATTCATGATTTTCCCTGAAAATCCAAGATGGCTGCCAAGATGGCCGCCAATGACCCCCATGGGACACGATTTTTTCTTGGGAACAAAAAAATTCATTAACTAGACACCCTAAGGGTTACAAAAAAGTAAGTTAAAAAAATGTGTTCGGAGGGTGCATGGGGACCCCCCATTCCTACCAGACTACTAAGCGCACCGCTTGACAGCTGTGGACATCATAACCCTTTGGATATTCCCTTCGCTGCCTTGACTAAAGACTAAGCGCACCGCGTTTACAACAGAACACCTGTGGACATACAGAAGGCAGTGCTCTTCTTTGTATAGCGTTAGTTTCGATTCAGAAGTATAGGGATATAAAAACGAGACCAAATTGGCTAAAAAATCATTTATTATGACTAAGCTACTCATTTGGAAATATTATCATAGCTTGATAAGCGTATCTATGTCCGACAAACAAAATGACACCAAAAAGGTTTTGCCACCTCGAGTGGTACCAACAACCCATTTTTCGGGTCTTGGCCCATGGACTATAGGTATTGGTACTTGCTAAACGCATCTCCTTTAGTTTCCATTGACAACAACATGGGAGGAGAATGGAAGCGATAAAGGCCCTCGCTAAAAGACGCTTGCTGTAATACACATTGCGTGCCTTTCTTTCTACTGTTTTCTATTGTTTGTGAGTTAAAAACTTGCGGCAACTAAGTCACCGCAGCCGACACACAACGCTTACCGACTCATTCATACGGCGGCAGCGGCACGGACACAAACGCACTTCAGTTTACATTCTGCCGTATTGGTTAGAATAGTTAATGATAGACCTGTCCTGCGATTAGGTCATTATTTTACACATCCAAGCTATCGCCGTATACGGTAGTGCGTGCTATTGAGCGTAAACGCCGTCGCTAAGCAGGACTGTTGTATTGTTTCGTTCCGTGAAAGGAACAGGTTGTTAGCTTGAACTTAGCCCGAACTTATTATTATTATTATTGGCCTTTTAAATAGTTCAATTTCATATCAAAATTCCGAGCTAAAACGGTGCAGTATTGATGGTAACGCGTAAACAAGGAAATGTGCTAAAGTGCCGAAAACTGTAACTACGACTAGCAGCCTCATACGCATCTACGCTGCCCCATACGCATCTATGCTGTGCGTGTGGGGCTGCCGGTGTAGCGGCAGATAGCGTTCCGCGGCGTTTTTTGTTCTAAAACAGTATCCGCCGGCAGATCGTGTCCTAACACTGGCGGATACTGTTCTGAAGCGCAAGTATCGTTAATATCGTTGCTTCTCACTGTGGTTTCTTCTTTTCGCTGCTTCTGCCAATGCGCCCCTGCTTGTTCGCTGCTTCCATTTCGAGTTTCACGTACAATACCTCTATATTTGCTGCTTCCTCCCCTCGCTGCTGCTGTTTCGCTGCCTCCACTTACACTCCAGACCGGTATTCCGTGGTTGATGTGGAGCAGCTAGCTCTGGTCCGCACGTATCTTTTTTTTTTCGTAGCCATGCGAGAAATTATCTTATAAATATTCATTACGCAAGCAGGAAAAGCCTCGATTTTCGTCGAATACGTCTAGTTCTGCGCCGTATCCCTGTGTGTGTGTGTGTGTGTGTGTGTGTACGCGTGTACAAATCATTTGGCACTGTAGCTGTCTGCACCAACCGCGATCTGTTTTTTGGAAGTAAGAGTTCTCTTCCGCGGTTTGGGCAATGATGATTGTACCTCCATGGTAGAGCGATGGAGCTTCATACACGTGATACTGATATACGGGTGTGAACTATAAGGCTATGAAGATATTGCTAAATTTGAAAATTTTCACTGACACGTTTAATAGAGGATTATAAATGTACTCCAGGGGGGGGGGGGGGGCATTTCATCAACGAGTTCGTCGGAGTTTTCACCGACAAATTTGCTATCAGCCAATCAGACGCAAGGATTTCATTAGCTTTTAACAGTTGTCAGATGTAAATGACAGGATATTGGCTCAGAACTGTGAAAGGTCAGGAGGGCAACACATTTTATTGATTTATCGTGGCTTTATTTTTGATATGCACAAAGATCAAAATATGTAGTTCACGTCAAAATGATGGATGAGTTAAATATGCCTTAAGATACTAGGGAAAGCAGCTTTGAATTTTCTTTTAAAGGATACATGAGAACATAGGCGCCGGAAGTGGGGGGGGCAGGGGGGGCGGCCGCCCCCCCAATCCAAAAAGTGGGGGGGCAAAACGCATTTTTGCCCCCCCAAAAAGCCCCCCCCCCCCCCCCAAAAAAAAATAATAATAATAATAATAATAAGAAGAAGAATAAATGAATAAACAAAGAAAACAAAATAAATATGTATATATATGAATAAAAGGGGAAAAAATATGGCTACAAACGGCAGCTTTTGGACTGTAAAATGTCAAAATTTTCAAGCTCGCTCGCTTCGCTCGCTCGCATTGAATCGTTATGCCACTCTCCTAACGTTGCTGCCAGTAATTGCCAGCAGTTGCGCCCGATGGCCCCCCCTTAATTTCCAAAGCGAAAGATATAGCTACAAACGGGAGTTTTGGGACTGTAAATGTCAAAATTCTCAAGCTCGCTCGCTTTGCTCGCTCGCATTGAATCATTATGCCATTCTCGTAATGTTGCGGCCAGTGATTGCCAGCAGTTGCGCCCGATGCGCCGCCCATTAATTTCCAAAGTGAAAGATATAGCTACAAACCCCAGTTTTGGGACTGTAGAATGTCAAAATTTTCAAGCTCGCTCGCTTCGCTCGCTCACATTGAATCGTTATGCCATTCTCCTAATGTTGCTGCCAATAATTGCCAGCAGTTGCGCCCGATGCGCCCCCATTTATTTCCAAAGCGAAATATATAGCTACAATTAAAACACCAGTTTTGGAACTGTAGAATATCAAAATTTTCAAGCTCGCTCGCTTCGCTCGCTCGCATTTTATTGTTATGCCATTCACCTTATGTTGCTGACAGTATATAATTTGTCGATCGTTTCACACCGTCATTCCATAATCCATGTAAGGAAAACTTACAATGTTCCTCAATGACTGCGTTGTTGAATGTATCACATTCCGTAATGTATTGTAGTCCCATTATTGCTCTCGCACACACGCACAAGCATACAGACCGTCAAAATTACTTTATGGCTCCCCCCCCCCATGTTTCGACCCACCGTACGCCACTTTACATATATATATATATATATATATATATAATAGATATGTGTGCGTGTGTGTGTGTGTGTGTATGTGTATATTGTGTAACATATGCATGGTCTAATCTTGAGCCCCCTCCAATGTTTGCCCCCCCAATCCAAAACTGCTTCCGGCGCGCCTGCTCAGGACAATGGGTCATGTGACGAGGCACCTGATTTTTGAATTCAACATGTAAGTCAGGCAGATTCAAAGAACACAAGGAAATTACTACCCTTGAATACAAACTTCTCCCTTGTGAAGTACGTCAATAACGAATGACTAAAAATTTTTCCAACCAAAAGACAAAGTATCTCATTTACACGTTCTATAGAAATAGACATCAAACCAGTGCGTATTCATTCAACGAAGACTAATGCTATGAATGTTTGGAATAAGAAATGGTTACTCTAATCTTATGAATCGTATCTGCAAAAAATAAAAAACAAACAAACAAACAAACAAAAAACACACACACACAAAAATCCCAACACTTTATTATGCAGGGATTACTAAAATTTTTCACCAGACAGCATATGGTTTTATTTGCATATTTTAGGTCCGGGTATCATCACTATCTAACTGGAGTAAGTTATCATTTTAGACTGAGATTGGCATTTTGAAAGAGACTTTAAAATTTTCACTGAGACTAAGATTGACCAGCGCTTTCAATAGTTGAATTTGCTATAGAGCCTTGTGAAACAGGCCTCTGATAATCAACGATAGGAGGAATATCACAAAAAAAAATTAAAACACAAGATCAAAACAGATACGCATTTCGAATTTATTAGATTAATTGACACCAAAACCACAATTGAAACTGTGAGGATGGCTGATAAAATTGCGTATCTCTATTTTTTCCCCTTATTTTGATCACCTCCGTTCAAAAACTAACGATTCTCCCATAAATTTGTGAAACAAATAAGAATCACTCTGTCTCCCCAGTCGATTGCCAGCTATTTGGGGCAAAATATAAGTATGAAGCAAGGTATTCTTATTAAACACACAGACACACAGACACACACACACACACACACACACATGTATTCAAAAAGTCACTGCCCCGTTGTTGCTCTTCATTTCCTGTGCATCGAGTTTGCCGTTATTTCCATCATCAAATCCGAAAAAAGTGGTGTATAATACCAGCCACTCGTCGGAGGGCCGTGTGCTCATTCATACTGAAACTTGGCTGACCCTATAATACCCTGATGATATGAATGGGATGAAGTTGTTTGATCTCACTGGTAAGTCACCCTGGCGTCATTCTTCCTTATACGTACATAGGACAATTTCATCTTTATGTGAAGTTATTATGTCATGAATTTGGTTACTTGATGTGTTATGAATTTTGAAAACATTTATATTCCTTTACTAATACTCCCATTACCATAAATCATATAACTGCATATAAGTATGCAATGTGTAGATGTACGATTGCAAAAAAAGAAGAAAAAAAGACGAGGGTTTTTTTTTTTTTTTAGTTGCCTGTGTGTACGAAGTATTTAGAGAAAGGAAGAAGGAATTGTCACAAATTTGCAGGGTATGTATAATGGGATGAGGAATAGCAAATCCACTTTTAGACTCATGAGATTAAATGTCCAAGTTATGATGTTCATAACGGAAATTAAATGAGAATACTTTCCCAATAACTCAGGAAAAGAATATTGTGAAAATCCGATGCTCATTTCTAGAGTTAGTACTAGACTAAACTTATATCCTTTATTAATGAAGGAAGAATTACAAAGAACTGGGTGATCCACTTTGCTACATTTTTTGTTCAAATTTTTTGATGATTTTTTTTTTAAAGATAATGAGAAACCTCACATAAAATATGAAATAGCATACACTTACGATTCTAAGAGGAATTCAAAGTTCATTTGGTGAACATTGGTTTTGAAATGGCTTTAATATCATAAAGAAAGCTATCCTCAGAAGATGGACCCACCTTTTCTCATCGTCGCTTTGTTTTACCTTGTTTTTTGATATCTCAGCCATTCTAAAACCAACTTTCATCAATTGAACTTTAAATTCCTTGTAGAAATATATGCTATTTAATAAATCATAAAGTGGTCTCTAATTTTCTTGCAAAAAGTTAAGGGCTGATTTCTCACCTCAGCCCATAATATCATACTATGATATTATCATCCCTCTAGATTTGGGATCATGACAAGCTTTTCAAAGGACAAATTTATGGTACAAGAAAACATAATGAGAGCATAGTCTCCCAATAGCTCAAAAACGGATGATCAGATTTTCACTAAAAGGTGTATCGAGTGGTTATACCTATACATCTATCTCTTTGTTAAAAATATTGTAATGAAATGATTATGTATTCATAGCTGCTTGGCGGCGGGCCGCTCTCTCGCGCAGTGTTCCTCATTTTCTATGTATGTGCATCCTTAATAGGGGGCCAGCTGGTGACTGTTCACCGTCTGCCCACTGTAAGAGACTAGACTATAGGGGTCTTTTTATTGTAATTTCTCACCTGAGAATCAATAGGCGTTTTCACATTAGCCCGGGGTTTCGAAATAGCGCGCTGTTTTCTGACTTGGGAAATTAACCCGATCACGAAATACCGCGCTGTTTGATAATGTGAATACAAATTAGCGCTCTAATTGATTGGGCGTTTTCACATCAGCCCGATGTTTCGAAATAGCGCGCTATTTTCTGACTTGGGAAATTTTCCCGATAGCGAAATAGCGCGCTATTTGATAATGTGAACACAAATTAACGCGCTAATTTTATCGCTCCGATCGAGAAAATTTCTCGAGTCCAACATGGGAAAATTCTGAAATAGCGGGATAGTAGCGCGCAATAGGCGTTTTCACATCAGCCCGATGTTTCGAAATAGCGCGCTATTTTACTGAAATTTTTTTTCGAAAAATTTCTGGAGCTTGGATTTTTATCGGGCTGATGGGAAAACGCCTAATGTGATAGCTAGGGTAAGGGTTGTTAAAGGATTTTAGGGTTTACTTTGTTGTGAGGATTAGGGTTAGTGTTCGAGTTATGTATGTGGACAGAGTTTATGTGTTTGGCTTAGCCTAGGAAGTATGGGAGCATTATGCCATGGAACCAAATAACAGGGTGATCATCCGTTTTTCTAAGAAAAAACGGATGCATTCCTTAAGAATGACGGAACCAGAGTTTGAAGGAGTGCACCGATCGCCCCCTTGTTATTGTCATAATTGTAAAGAAATGATTTAAAGAGCTAAACAAATCATGCAAAGTAGACGAAATGTATTCGCACGATGACCAACAGTATAGTACGAAATGTATTCGCACGATGACCAACAGTATAGTATTAAAAAAAAAATCCCTACCGTGGGAGGAGGGATAACCCTCCTCCAGGGGCGGGCAAGATGATTTCCAGAATAACTATACCTAGTAAATTTAGTGGCAATGTATTTGAATTTTCCAGGTTTTGTCTTCGAAACTTAGATAAGTAAAAGATTGAAGGAAACGCTTATTAAACTGAAAGGGGGACTTTGTGTTCTTATACAATGTACAGCACCATTGGAGAAATAGGGAACGTTCCTTTCGATCCATGCACTTCACATCCAGGCAAAAAAAAATTCAACAATAATCCTTTCTTTCTTTACAGCTGTAAGAATCAATACATATAGAAGACTAGACCATGTATACAGTGACAGTAGGCCTTGCGTATACTCTTGCAAACAAAAGAGTCAGAGGTGTTAAAGCCTTGAAACTTTTCTCTTTATGTTTATGGAATACAAAATGACCTAGTTTTCGGAGATGAGGTGACTTAGGTGACTTTGTTATGTCGAAGTGCTTGGAGATGACATGTCTAATGGCAAGAAGTCTCTCACCTCCCTGCTAATGCAGTTTGATTATGTCAAATAAACAGTTTAATTATTGCATTTAATTTGCTATTCAAAAGTTTATGGAAGGGCTTTTCTGCAATATTACTGCTATTATATCCAGAGCAAGAGACCTACACAATTTATTACTGCCATGCATCGGGATAATAACAATCTTATTTTGAATACAGATAACTGGAGCCGAAGGGAAGAAAGGAAAATAAGGAAACGAACAATGCTATTTATTTCTTTAATCTATATCTTGTTTGTATAGTTATCAATATAATATTTATCTATACATTTACATACATACGTTTGCAAACATTCACAACTGTTGCAAATGTGTGCATCTTTGAAAGGGAAAATATTGCGTGTTGCAATTGACGATTAACTTTCACCTCACTCGGAACGGCATACGATATGGATCAGTGGATGCTTTTGAAAAAATCTGCAAAAGCGCCGACTACGCTCGTCTCTAAAAAGAGGTTTTAGTGAAACAATGTTTCTTTACTTTATTTTCCCAAATTAGAGTTACGTCACACTTCTGTGTACCTTCATACTACACAATTAGGTCATTTCTGGCGTTTCTTCATCTCCAATATACTGTCCTTTGCACTCTCGTCGCTCTTGATTTGGGTCTTGACAATACATCCTCTGACTCTTTTACCCCGAGACATGACTTTACCTTGTTATTCATACCCATGAAAGTCTTTCCAGTCATATTCTTGGTAATTGCATATCCGACACGTCTATTTTTATATATTTTACCTTAAAATTTTCGCCATCGACTGTCTTACGCTATTTAGACTATCTTTGTGATATGCGCCATATGAATATGGTTTATTATTATTAATATTATTACTCCTGGCATCTTTTCCTCTGACATTCTTTCCCGTGATTACTTTACTTTTCCGTGATATTGTTTTTTTTTTCTTATCCCTGGTATTTTACCTGTCACCGTTGACAAAGATAATTAAGGGGAAATTGGTAAGGGCTGTGTTGCAAAAAAAAAAAAAAAAAGAAGAAGAAAAAATGGTTTCCAGATAACTGTCCTGCTCGGGGAACGCAACATCTTCCCTGCAACGTAAAATGGTTGCATATCTTGAACTATTTTTATATTTTTTTCATACCTTAAATGGCTGAGAAGCCTCGCAGCAGTGTGAAAAGGTAGTAACGATCTGCGGCAAAAGGCAAATGATGGACGGAAGCACCGTATAGCTTATGGCGAAGAACTCTCCTTCAAACCCAGCGGGGAAAACCGCTATTTATTTTTAGCGTCGCCTGTGAAACCGTGGCTTCTCTGTGAGGAGAATGGTAATGTTTATGTATGTTTTAGTACTTACTCACTTTAATGTTAAAATTGCATGGTTCTCAGAAGATCTCCGTATTAATCTTCCACCACATGGCATATCCGCTTAGAATGAGTCGAAAGAATCTAACAAAAACAACAACAATATACCTGTACAGTGACGGAGCGATCGTTAACGGCCCGTTAACGATAGCCCCGACACTGTACAGGCATGCTAACCTGTAAACACTGAACTGCACATTACTTGAATATGAGACCATTTTGAAGCAAATCATTGTCACACAACAATATATGTATAATGTACTCTTAACTTAATTCCACAAGGATTGGAACAATCATCCCACAGCATTCCCACTGATTCCCAATGATCACTTACTAGCCATCCCCTTTTAACTTCTGTGCGTGTACGACATAATGAAAGCAATTTCATGTATTCGGTTTTGTTTTTTTTTTTTTTCTGTCAGACTCGGCACTGGTGGAGCACGCTTTTGCAGTCATCTCGAGGGCCAATTTGTTTTTCGTAGCTGACTTCAAATTGCAAAAAATGGATAGAAATCGGCCTTTTCAGAACATATAGATGGGAAGCACCCTCACCGACTCCCACTGTCCTTTCATTTGATCCTGTTGAGAAGGCTGTTTACTGGATTCAAGAGGAAACAAACTCGATCTTACGGGATTTTCTTCTCGACAAAGCAACATAAGGAGGAATTCCAATTGTGCACCTCAAAGCTTCATATTCTGTCCTGAAACACCAAATAAATGGTGACTGTGTACACTTAAGAATGTTCATTTTCGCTTATACATACAAACACACACACACACACACACACACACACACATATATATATATATATATATATATATATATATATATTATTGTTATTATTATTATTATATATATATATAGGGTACCTTTACTTTGGTGTCTTGCTGCTACCGGGAGGTAGCAGGGGGGCACCAAAACACAGGTGCGCCTAATAGGCTCTGCCTTTACAGCATTGAGCACTTTTCATCAATCATATTTTCATCATATTTTCATCAAATCATACGAGTGATGGCGCTATCACATAGACGCCTACACACATCGTTTGCCTTAATATTTGTTTCAATTTGCATGTTTGTGTTGGAGTGACTGCTCTTATAACCTGTCTGGTGTCTACAGGGAACCACCAAGATCAATCTGGATGCAGTATTGTGAGGTAGGACATTTGCGAATTACAGAGCAATCATGTTCATTCTTCACTGGACTCTCACTGTTGTCTCATTATATCTATTGCGGACCATCAACGATAGCCAGACCGCTAGTCGTGGCAGCCTACTCTGGCGTCCCACCGTGCATACCGCCAGGCGAGGTAGCCCGCTCGATAAAATGGATGCCAAACTTGAACTTCCCGCGCACAGGTCACATCAAAGACGCCGCCTGTCATACCCAGAAGACTCTTTGTTAAGGTTACGTAATCACGCCCCTGTGACTTTATCACACTCAACGTTGGACACCATTCGTCAACTTGGAATCGACTGTCAATCTCAGAGGCAAAAACGCAACCAAAGAGGTAAAAGAGGGGGCAGACGACTTCGACGGAAGATACCAACGGTAATCGGACATCGGATGACATCGACCGACTCGTCACCCCTGCGAACAGGAAGCGAACTGCTACAAAGAAATAGAACCAATCTGATATGTGTCCCGCTCGTGTCAGCTCAATCGGTAAGAACACTACCCGAGTTTCCTACATTTCTTTTGGCGAACTCGCGTTCGCTCAACAACAAATTTGATGAGTTCTCCGCCTATGTTAGAACTTATGATATTGACGTCACAGCAGTCACCGAAACCTGGTTTCGTTCCGATCTACCCGACGATTACATCACGTTGGAGAATTACGATGTGTTTGTGAAATCGAGATCGCACCGCCGGGGAGGGGGAGTAGCTTTGTATGCAAAGCAATCACTGAACTCTCAACCGGTATCGGACATCATCGTTCCTGATGAATTAGAAGTCGTATGGTTGAAAGTTTGCCCAGAACGACTCCCACGATCCGTTTCCATCATTGTTGTAGCGGCCATCTATCACCCACCCAATGCGCCTACAGCCGACAGCCTGGTCGATCATCTTCTTGAATCGATGGACCTCATTTCGTCTAAGCACCCCAATGCTGGCTTTATCCTTTTGGGGGACTTCAATGAACTCGACATCACTCCACTGACTGCCAGTAATGGATTTGCTCAAGTTGTTGACAAACCGACCAGGGGTCATCAAACACTGGACAAAATTGTGAATAATATAAACTAATTTTATGTGACACCATCCATACTACCCCCACTTGGAGCCAGCGACCATGCCACGGTCATGTGGTCTCCACGGGAATTCACACCTAAGCCGAATCGAGTTCACATACGAACAACTCGACCTATGCCGGACAGTGCCATGCGTGAATTCGCTCAGAAGCTGAGTGATTGTGACTGGTCTCATGTACATGATGCTACTGATGTTGACGCTAAATGTGAGACATTTTATTCAACCCTCCTGCCGCTGATTGACACATACTTCCCCACACGTACCACAAGAACACATGACAATGACAAACCTTGGATCACGCCTAAAATCAAATCTCTAATCAAGCAACGTCAGAGGGAATTTGCCGCTGGTAAAACAGCACGCTGGAAGCAGATAAAAAACAAGTTAACCAGATGCATAGCCTCTGCAAAGTCTTCATTTATGTGGAACGTGTACAAAAAATGAAGAAGATAAACCCCTCCCAGTGGCATGGAAATATAGAATCTATGACTGGAACAACGGCTAATCAGACTCCTGCAGTGATTGAGGGATTACGTCAGGGTGACTTTGCAGGAAAAGCTGGGCAGATCAAAGAGTATTTCATCAATGTCGCCAAGGACATCGACAAACTCGACCTCACTTCCCTCCCCTCGTTCCTACCGACTGCCCAGCCTATCCCACTCGTTCAACCATGGGAGGTACACAGGGAGCTTCGTTCTATCAACCCGCGGAAAGCCTCTGGCCCAGACGGCATTCCTGCCAAAATCATCACCGAGTTCGCTTACCCACCTCATCAATGCATCTTTCAATGAAACTACCGTGCACAAACAATGGAAGCGCGCGATCATTGTGCCAATCCCAAAAAACCTAAGCCGTCCATTGAAGATCTGAGACCAGTCTCGCTAACGGACCACTTCTCAAAAAATAGCTGAAAAGTTCATAACCCGCTGGCTTACGAGCAGCATTAGCTCCTCTATTGACCCTTCTCAGTTTGGAAATAGGAAAGGTCATGCAACGGCGCATTATCTCATCGACATCCTGAACACCATCTTTCGCAATGCTGACAAACCCAAAACCGTGTCAACACTGGTAGCCGTTGATTTCAGCAAAGCGTTTGATCGCATTAACCACAACATCGCCATATCCAAGATGCTCGAGATGAATGCCCCGCCCGCAGTAGTCGCGTGGATATGTAGCTTCCTCTCCAGCCGCGAGCAGTGTGTTAGATACATGTCCACGTACTCTGATTGGCTGGAAGTTTCCGCGGGCGCGCCTCAAGGGACTTTGCTTGGTCCGGTCATATTTTTGTGTATGATCAACGACGCGTGTCATGATAGCGCCCACCCCAGTTGGAAATATGTCGACGATCTGTCATTACTGGAATGCAGAAAGTGAACGAGACGTCAACTCTTCAGAACACTTTACATGAACTAGATATTTGGTCAGCAAGTAACAATAGGAAATTGAACCCCAAGAAATGTGTTGCAATGAATGTCAGTTTTGTACGTACAGAATTGATTTCGCCAAAAATAGCCATTGGAAATCAAGAGGTAAAGGAAGTAACAGTTGTAAAACTACTGGGAGTTTTGATCCAGAATGACCTCAAGTGGAATTGTCATGTTAATGATATTGTCAAGCGGGCAAGCATGAGGCTACACATGCTTCGAATTCTCAAGGGATTCAATCTTCCCCTGCGCGACCTGTTGACAGTCTATTGCTCATATATACGGCCCGTAGTAGAGTATTGTGCACCAGTTTGGCACTCGGGTATAACCGAAAGTTAGAAGGCTCAAATTGAGCGAATCCAACGAAGGGCATGCCGCCTCATGCTTGGGCCGCTCTATGGTCACTACAGACATGCTCTGGACACTCTGTGTCTCCCAACTCTAGATAGCAGACGTGAAAAGTTGGCTCTCAAATTGGGTAGAGGTTTGACCAAAACACAGTCACCCTTCCACCATTGGCTCCCTCCTACACGAGTCGCCATAAAACGGAACGATACAGGAAAAGTGCTCTTCCATACATCATAAGGCTACTCAATACTAACGGTGTGTGAAGCTATACACCAGGCAAGATATAGCAGGTTGAATTACATCCTTTTGTTTTTCACTGTTTCTAAGTGTACCCATAATTATATGATCTAATTTATTGATGGTGTTGATTTTTATATGAATGTTTGTAATGGTGCAATATTAAGAAATTTCACAGTAATTCAGTGGTGTGATAATAATAACATTTTAAGTTGAATTCATTTTTACTCCATACAAGTCAAAACTTTTTGTCATACAGTATACTTAAGGCAGTTTCAATACACGTAGTAGCAAGTGATTATTTGCAAATCGATTGTTATCCTGGGGAACTCGTATACTTTTCACTGGTATAATTTTATGGTGCAGATGTCAATCGTTTGTCTCGTTATTGAGCCTATACTGTCTCAGCTCTTAGGCAGCAATTTCATTCATACATAAACACAACACACACACACACATACACACACAACGCATGCATGCACACACATACACACATACACACTCACGCACACACAGACACACAATCATACGTGTACAAGAATCCCATGCTTTTGCACGCACTTCAACAGAGCGTCTGTAACAACACCGAGAGGTAATTTCCTCGTGGTAAGAAATATATTAATTCTTTGGCAATTCCATTTTATAGTTCCAAAGAATTGTTGTTGTTGTAGTTGTTGTTGAAAATTTTTGTTTTTACTGTTTCCAGTCACACCCACATCACATAATCAAGTGATCATGTTGTTTTTTTTTATATGAATATTTGTACGTGCAATATTGAGATATTTCACAGTGATTATTTGTTGTGGCAATAATACATATATATTGAAAGTTGAATTTACTAATTTATCTTTTACACTAGGTATTTTTAAAAGCAACGAGTGATTATGTATTATTAGTGAATCGATTGCTATCCCGGGAACTCGTACATTTTCACTGATATAATTTCATGGAGTATGATTATAGAGGTCAATTTTTTGTCTCGTTATTGAACCTTCTGTGTCTGCTCTCATAGCAGCAATTTTATTCATATAAGAACACAACACACACAACACACACACACACAACTTACGCACACACAAACATACTCACACACATACACACACACATACACACGCCCACAAGCACATGATCATTGTATACGTGTATAAGTATTCTACGCCTTTGCAAGCACATTAACAAAACGCTCGTAATACACCTACATGTAACTTCTTCGTCGTAAGAATTTGAATTTTGTATATTTTCTGACAATTTCGTTTTATATGTGCAATGAACTGTTGCTGTTTTCAGGTGATATATTCGTGGTGGAATAATGGACGATTTTGTTATGTTTTTATGACTGCATGTCCGTCATGTATAATTAGAAAAGTTGCAGCGATTTTATCACTGTTAAACATGTAATACCATACATTTGAATATACACACACTTATGCACATTACACATAATTATATAGAGTACATTATACACATACACCATGGCTCGACACTAACTTTTTTGTTTGGTGGCCCGATGGGGCCACCAAAATCCTAAATTTCATATTTTTGGTGGCCCGAGAGAAAAATTTGGTGTCCCGAAAAAACAATAAAAAACATTAAAAGTCCTTTTTTTAATGAGTCAAATATTTAAGATTTATGATAGTAAGAATTAGAAGTTAGACATATCTACTCACTCAACACTCACTCTCAGGCATTCAATCAGTCCTTTTCATCCATCCTTTGAACAAATTTAACTGCTAATTTCTTGCGCAAAAAGTTACGAATTTATTCACATACTTTTCAAAAAATTTTGGCGGCCCGAAGCGGGCCACCAAATTTGTCCTTTTTTGAAATTTGGTGGCCCGACTTTCATTTTTGGTGGCCCCGGGCCACCTGGCCACCGTTAGTGTCGAGCCCTGCATACACATTATACACACACCCGCATCAATACACATCACACACACACATGTTTACAGACACTCCCCTCAAGCGCATGTTTGATATACAGCAAGAAGTTATTTCCTTGTGGTAAGAATCTGAATTTTATATATGTAAGGTTGTGTTTTTTGGGATAGCATTTGTTGTATAGTAAAAGACGGTTTTGTTATGTTCTGTGTAGGTCTATGCATGTTCGTCGAGTACAAATGGGAGCAATTCAGTACTGAACAAACAAATCATAATACATTGTACGCTTGAATACACACATGCTCAATGCACACACACACATAACCGTATACGCTTTAGTATTATGTGACGTTTAAAGACACATCCTTTAGGCACCTCAGCAGCTGTTCGAAATGCACCAAGAGGCATTTTACTCGTAGCAAATTATCGGAATTACATTTTATGCATTTTACCGTGTATGTTTATAAAGAATTGCAATTTCATGTTTATATCTGTAGTACAAACAGGTTTGTTATATTCATATGTATACATCATGTCTTTTATGTACAATTGTGAGCAATTCAGCAATCCATATTGCTGCGAGTCACGATTTCAATAAACCATGAATAATAATAATAATCCTCAACAAACTATTATATTCCCGAAGGATATAAGCCCAACGCACACACACTCACATACACGCACACACCCACACACACACACACACACACACACACACAAATAGAAATCCTTCAAAAAAGTTTGGAAATCTGAGTTTGATCAATCATTTCTCTTTTTCATGAGAAATGATTTATTTGTGCTTAGTACCACAAAAAGGTTGTTTAATTCTCTCTGAAATGATACCATACTTGCTATGATTATAGTAAAAATGGAGGTGCAGTTCCTGCAAATATGAGGTAAAGTCAGATTTTAAAAGCTGCAAAATGGCCCAATTTTTGACGTTCCTAATGGAGTTTCCTCGTTATGAGTGAGTTCCCTATATTGTTTCTTTGGTGTTCATTTACTGTAATACAAGCATTTTTATGGAGTGAAACATGTATGCGTTCAGCCAAACAGATAAACAAACACACACACACACACACACACACACACACACAATCATGACTCAAACCATTTTATCTCACAGAACCTGGCAACATTAACCACAACAAAGACATAAAGAAGTGAAATGGCATGGTCTTGATTTTATTGGAGTTTCATCTTTATTTTGTCTTCATTTTGTCGTTATCTTGTCTTTTTCATTTCAATTTGTCTTCATATGGTCAATGAACATGATTGGGGCTCAGTATCTGGTGGACGACCCAAGTGCTTGCACCACCGCCTGGTGCCGTGTCCTCATGCTGTTGATTAGCTTCGTGATTCGCTGTTGAGGAATGGCGCTCCACTCGTCAACCAGTATGTGACGGAATCCTGCCAACGTCGTTGCATTTGTGACCCTCTTCCCCGTATAGCTTGTTATATCTTTCGAACATTATCACATCCTACAAACTTTGCTTTTTAGTACTTTCCTCGTATTACACAACACTGATATGTCCTTATACATTAATATGCAGTTTTTGTTTCAAATAGACTGTTGTGCTCAACGTATTTCTTTACTGAAATCAAATGGAACATAACACTTACAAATCTAGAATATGAAACAATAATAATAATAACAATAATAAAAAGAAATGGTAAGGTCTAAGCCTCAGTTAGTGGGACATAGGCCTATACTAACAAAAACTTCAGGCCATACTGGGCAATTTTCATCATTATTTTGTTTCGTACATGAGCGTCTTCAATGGCGCATCATGTTTTCTCACCTGTGATTTTTAATCATGTATATAGTATATAATATAATATATTATAATTATTATACAGTATGTCCCAAGAACAAGGAAAAGAACAATACCTTTTCCCATATAGGCCACACAGAATCCACGTACAAGAAAAATGAATAAAATTAAATAGATAAAACTTAAATAAATTAATAAACTGAAATGATATTGAGCTTTATTCTACAATAATAGTCCTCTGGGCCACTATAGAAGGGCAGTCTGGCGCGCTTTCTTTCAGCAAGAGATTTGTGTGGCACGTTCCATTCAGTACTCTGTAGAGTGAATTTAATAATTCGACACCAGTTTTGAGAGATACACCTCCTATGTTTGATCGAAGCCCATTTTGGAGCTCCTTTAGTTTTCAGGCACAATCCCTTGTTGGTGGTAAAGGAGCCTGCGCTAAAACGACTACATGCACAACTGGTCAGGAGCAATAAGGATATCGTGGATGCATTCACGCACTGATCTGCACTGTCTGCTATTTTTTACTATTCATTTGAAGCTCTTGTTCAAACTACATCTTTGACCAGCATTATAGTATTTGTTTCCACGTTTGTGATACGTTTCCAGTGAAATCTTTTGAAAACAATGAGTTATTTTATTACCTTTTAATACGTACCAATCATATCCAATCGTGCGCTTAACATTTAAGATATACTGTAATTATTACTTGTACTTCAAAAACACTTTAGGTCCTTAATAATTAAAAAAAAAAATGGGTAAGACCTGTGTGGTACACATTACATAGATCGTTGTGGACCTCTGTTTCCTAGCTTATGGAAGATTAACATGTTCTTGCACCTTAGATACTGCATGTTGATATCGATGAATAATTATGCACAATATTTGTTTACGTGTGGGATTTTGTGTATATGTTGTTTTGTGTGTGTATGGCTATGTAGGCCAATGCAGTGTGGAGCTGCGCTGGTGGTGTAAATCGGATCTATCTCATCAGTTCACCTTGTTTTAAGCGATTCGCATTTGCAGGCAATTCTAGAGGTTCGACACTATGAGCCGGTGACCTTGGGACCTTGGGCCGCCAGAAATTGGATAACCTAATTGGGCACATCGCTTGTTTGTGTGTCTGTGTGTGTGTGTGTGTGTGTGTGTGTATGTTGGGGGGGGGGTGTTTCTCAATTTTCTAGAAGAGGGATACCTGATTCTCGATTAATCATTATCTATCCAGAAAAAAGAAGTAGCGCATATGTTGTTGAGAATGCCTTAAGACATGCAGTCTGTGACTGAAAAACAAAATGCTCGTTCGATTAAAAATATGAGCGTCATGCGAGGTATGGAATGAAATTTATCCCTCTAATCTAGTCAGAGAGAAAAATTCAAACAGAAGAGGGCACGCATTAAAGGCATAATTCACCATTTTGCAGATGAAACAAAACACCATCAGCATTAGTGCTTAAAAATAGCTCTAAAATGTGAGTCAGGGATAGAAAATACCACTTTAAGCATTTGAATCCGTATATTCGATATTAATTAATAGTTATATTTAAAAAAAATCCAGACTAAACCGTCTACAGTTACGGTTTACTGAGAAAACGCTGATATCTCCTTGTATTTTAGGCTTTATTGCGAAAATGTTATATGTTAGGATGTTTTGTGATACAACGAACCTACACATATGCATCAAATATGATATCTTGAACATGTTTTGAAATCATGCTCTCAAAGGTAAACTGGACCTTTAATTTAGGAGCAGACTGACTGATAATAGGACAAAAGGATTTTATGTGGTTATGTCATTTGCTTTAACTTAAACTTGCAAATCGTTGTGCCAGATATCGCGGTAAAACTCATGAAGAAAATGAAATAAAGCAAGTATATCATAATGTTACGATTAATGTTATCATACTACAGCGTGTAAACTTTGTCATAGAAAAAAATTATTTTGTTAATGCTTCTATGCAATAGGCCTACCGGCATAACTGAATAATGCGCTGTACATCTATCAATCCATATATGATATTTGAAGCGCTTCATTCTAACTGCGAATTTTACTGCAATAAGTATAGTTTGTGACTGCTCTCCTAGATTGAATGTTGTGTTGTTGTTGTTTTTTTACTTCTCAATGTTTTTCTTATAATACTTCTTATAGCAGTCAATGTTGGTGGATGATAATTCCTTTGCCCATCCTTTAAATGTTCATATTGCAATCATGATGTATTGCATTATTTGTAACGTTACATTGAATAGATGCATTGCTTTTCATCTTTGTGTGCGTGTGTGTGTGTTGCAACATTTTGTTTTCATGATAAAGTAAAACTGGTTAATCTTTGTTCCTGAGGTGGAGCGATTCGATATTGTGAATGGTTTCAAGTCATGGGATAGGTACGCGGAGGTGTCAGAAAAATAATATATAATTAGCCAGCAGTAACTAATAAATGTTGTTTACTTGGTATAATTGCTCTTATAGAAGTTTTTATAAAAAGGGAAGTGTTGTTGGAATTTATCAGCATCATATGCTTTGGATATATAGACCCCTAAATATTATAGTTTTGTCATGATTTTATTTCTATTTATTCGAAGCAGTTATGTACTGAAACATTTCACTATCTTCAAATTGACAAAAGAATTATTTCCCAAGTGCGTCATTTACTTTACCATCACTGCGAAATTGTTCATATGTAAACCATTCTTCGATTCTCACAATAATATCTAATCATGTAATTAACTTTCAATAATACGAATAAGTTAAGTGATAGCAAAGTCACATGACCTCAATTCAATATTGAATGTCACGACTCGAGATACTTAAAGCGCGTTATCATACAACCAGTCTTATGATTTGTTCTTTAAGTCGAAAACTATCACAGTGTTTTACTTCATATTTCCCCCATTTTTTCCGTTATTCTTCTTTGGTAGTCAAAGTAAACGACACATGCAGCCCACACCAGCCACTTTCCATTATGATTATTTTTCATTAATGTTACAGTTGTAATGTTTATTATTGAATGATTTAACGTTTTCTTGTATTTTCTACCCAAAAATTGCATTGTCGTCCCAGCGTCAAACGAAAAAAAAGGTCCAGATGCGTTGTCCCGCAAAGAGTCGCTCTCGGTTTTTCAACATGTCAACGTTGCTGTCTGCAAATGACCTTTCAATATGCCACATATTAACATTAGCGCTTGAACGCCTTGAATGCATTTTTTAGCATGCTGTCAAACTCTTGTAAGAGAACATACATTTGGTATAATTCCTTGCCTCATTCATCTTCAATACTAGACGACATGGATAGAAAATGAAGTAAACAAACAATAGCAGATGGTATCTTCTTGTAAAATAGTTACATGTAATTGGAATTCTGTCACGTGTAATTCAGCCATAGTCATTGTGAGGTGAGACATATCCTTGGCCGATAACCCTGATCAGAGTACTGTGACTTCATCTTTGTCTTGCTGTGGATTCTTTTTATACATGTTTGCAAACATCCATGTATTTACTGTTAAGTGAAGTTATCAATTATTTGATAAAACGTGGTTAAAGTGTGCTCTTGGGTTGCAAGGAGATACAACACATAAGACTCCGCCTATTTCGTTGTATTTCTTTTCAGCTTGATTCATTCAATGTTCAATATTCATTTCCATGAGGGGAATCTTGCTACTTTCAAATCATTGCTTACATTTTTTCCAGTTGATATTCATATTCTATCACTTATCAATTAAAAATTGGACATTCAGGATTTAAATTTGTCAATTATTGTTCATGAGATTTTTCTCTGCCGATTAAGCAGTGCTATGATAAATTGAGTTTTTTTATTCACACATAAATTCATCGTTTTGACATTGAAGTGTTTATGTTGTTATTTCCAATTTAACCAGATCTTTGTTAATGTAGAAGTCTAGTAGTTCGGTTCCTCAAAGTAGATTAGTGGCATAGACCTAGCAGAGAGTTAGTGTGTTTCGAATACGATTAAAGCGACATAAATATGTTGAGCAATACATTGGTTCGCAGGTGTAAATAAGACATTTTAAGCATCCTGGCAATATCCGCATTCTGGATACGGTAGTTAACATTTACTCTACGTGACTTGTAGGACTTTGTTATATTTGCAGGGGAAATTTGCAAAGTGAGTATACATTTTCAGTTTCACATTTTGTGGCTTTTATCTTAGCACACTTTTGGTCGCCGCAAATAAAAGGGGGATTTACAACGCCCCCTTCATTAAAATTATGTCTACTGGTTTTGTCCCTTCAGTGCGGTGCTAAAGATTTGGATGGGCGAATTAATGCACCTAAATTGCCTTTGGCTAACTACATGTAGGCAGGCCCGTAGCCATGGGGGGTGCGTCGGGTGCGTACGCACCCCCCCCCCCCCCCCCCAAATTCTGAAAGGTCCACTTTTTCATAATAACGGTTTTTAGCAATTCTCAAGATAACAATCCAAATAAATATAAAGACACATTATATGCTACGTAAATGTGGAAGAGTACGTTTAACAATGTTAAAAATAATTGTACGAAACCCTTTTGTTGTATGAACCATCGGATCGTCCCCATGCACACAAACACAAATGTTATGTATCAATTTGTGCGAGCTATTATTATATTGGCACTGCATGCCATGGCCCTTGGCGCGTGTGACCGGTGTTTTTTTTTTCCACTGGCCGCCCGAGTACATGCGATTCGTGGATGACATTGAGGTTGACACTTGCATTTTTTCACAGGAACAGAGGTAAGTGGATGAAAATCTAATAGCCTCAAGTTTACATATAAAAAGATATGATAAAGATTAAAGAAATTTCCTCGAAATTACTATAATCGAAAACCTGAGACATTTTATATCTACGTCTCACAAAGATATAGTACATGTATACATATAAGTACATGTTGGCATGATAATGCCTGGGGATATATTATTATGTCAACTATTTTCCATTATGAATGCATGCTCCAATCAAATTGTGAAAAGGTGGTCATGAATTAGCATTTCTTACGAACGATCAGGAGAGACAAAACAAAATGAAAGGCCTGTCTTACTCCAGTTCTCTATTAGTTATACATTTTCTCATGTTGTGACAGTTCGATTGGTTCTCATTTTGAAGTGAGCCAAAACCTAAGAACATTCTCACTTATAATTTCCAAAGAGTATTATGCAGGCACGCAAACTCAATTTAGTTGTATTTCATTTAAATGTAATGGGTAAGAGGGTGTGAGAGAGAATGCTGAGCTATGAAGTAAAATGGTAAAGTAAAAAGTTTGTCAGATAGTATTACAAAAGCCTGAATATTGCAAGAGCTCCGGAGTAAAAACAGCTAGGGAAAAACCCTATGTATGATAATATTGTGAGAGCGTTAGACTGCATTGTGACGCGTCGTTATTTAATTCACATTCTTTATTCATATTTTTCATAAAAAACACAGGTAATGAGCCGGATTGGGTTAAAATTCTCACTTACAGCTTTGTAGAAGTCTGAGTCAACAGTATCACACAGTACTTCAAGACGTATTAGTACAAACGATTTCTTGAGCCTGCACCGTTTCAGGCTCTGTTCTGGATACGGCGGTAGAAACTCATTCTTTTTTGTTGTTTATTTTATCATTATTTACTAATCTCTTTTCTAACTTACAGGTAGCGGATTTCTTTGCAGGCCAAATTCGGAAATGTACTGTTGATTATTACTTATACATTTTCTCATGTTGTGACAGTTCTATTGGTTCTCATTTTAAGTGAGCCAAAACCTAAAAACATTCTCACTTATAATTTCCAAAGAGTATTATGCAGGCACGCAAACTCATTTTAGTTGTATTTCATTTAAATGTAATGGGTAAGAGGGTATGAGAGAGAATGGAAAGTGCTGAGCTATGAAGTAAAATGGTAAAGTAAAAAGTTTGTCAGATAGTATTTCAAAAGAAACTCATTCTTTTTTGTTTGTTTATTTTATCATTATTTACTTATCTCTCTTCTAACTTAAAGGTAGTGGATCTCTTTGCAGCCCAAATTCGAAAATGCCTAGAGACAGCTAGTAACCAAATATGCTACTATAATTTAATAAATAAGAAATAACCATTCCAGTATGTATCTTAGTGTGCACAGTAAGACAGATCAAATCAAATAGGAAAACATCTGAGCACTAAGCCTGAGGTCTGAATTTGCACTCAACTTCTTCCAATGGCTAACGGATGTTTAATTTTTGAATTTCACTGACCTCCAAATTTCACAAAGAAAACCTTCTTAGCATGATGGTTAATATGACATTTGACTGATATTGGAGATGTTTGTGAATCGGATCTACTACCTTTAATATTATTAAATCTAAAATGATTATTTGAAAGTTCGGAAATGCTGGAAATATCCTACCACAAGGAGGCAAAATATAAATGGTTCACATTTACAATTCATTTTGTTTTAAAAATTTTCTTATTTATTTTCGTTTTTGACAAACTCGCATACCAACGGCTGATATACTGTATAGTAAAGTGAATGTTTCATCTTCCAAACAGCATCCAATGGGATGGAAAACTCCAACTGAAAGGTGGACACCGTGACCATACTCGCTAAAGAAAACGCGTAATAGGGGTCGTTTTTTCTCACGGATTAGATGGAAAGTGTGATGTACGAGCGTATATAATCAAAGGGTATCAAAAAGGCCGAAATTTGGGAAAGTGGTATATTGTTCAATCATGATGAAGTACTTCTTTAGGGTGCAGGAAACATTTAAGGAATACTTGTTTTTAAGGCCCGAAAAAGTCATATGATCATTACTCGTTTAGGGGCCATTTTGAAAGTCCATGTATGAGCATGGTGTCCACCTTTTAATTGTCGCTACCCCTCCCGGGACAGTATCAAAGGACCGTTTTGTTAATTAACGCAATCCCCCCTTCCTTTAAAAATCCTGGCTTCAGGCCTGCTAACGCGGGTATACAATAGAAAAAATAAAAGTTAAGACAACACCAGGAAAATCACTATTCTCAATTTTGCGGCGCGCCACGCGCGCAGAGTCTCGAACACAATTAAACTTTGCAACTTCCAGGCAAAATGAGTTTTTACTATTTCCTAGATGAAATACCGTAACGCGATTGCATGCAACAGACAAAAATACAAATTTCCTCGAGACTTTAAAACGTCATTAAAACAGTCAAAATTCACAATTTGCGGCGCGCTTCGCGCGCAAATTTTTATACAACTTTTTGTAGTTCGGTCGTCCAAAGAATATATATATATATATATATATATATATATATATATATATATATAATTGTGTGTGTGTGTGTGTGTGTATGTGTGTGTGTGTGTGTGTGTGTCATCATTGGTATTGGTACCGAAGGTCCATTTTTTTAGTGACCGCACCCCCCCCCCCTTGAAAAATCCTGGCTACGGGCCTGTGTAGGGCCTACAAAGCACTACAAGAAAAACTTTGTCACATCGGGCTTGTATATTCTATTTGTGGAAGAGTAGAGTTGGTGTACCAGTGTTGAAAATCTAATTGCATGTAAATTAAGTGTCATGATTGTATGTTCCATTTTTTTTTTTTTTTGCTAGACATTCTCTATTGAAAAATAACAATACACAGGATTTCAGGGAATTGTTGGATACATACAAGTTTAATTCATATTTTGAGTATATGTGACTCTCCACCTCAAAACAAACAAAAGTCGCCAGACAAGAATTTTTAGTTAAGACCATATTCTGAAAGAGCAGACTTTAAGCTTTAAAATGATGTATAACTCAAATCAAATGGACTCTCCTAACCTATCTAAATATTGGAAAGAAAGCACAAACTCAGGAAAAGTGTGAACTGAGAAAAGAGGCTCTGAAATTACAGTGTCCATTCAAGCGCTTAATCTTTACCAAACCGTGCTGGCTGTGCGATGAATGGGACAAAAAACAGGAAGTAAACCACCAGAGTAACAACAATGAAGGGATTATCAGATTAAAGTGAAATTGAGCATGCCTCATTAACACATTCTGTCCATAATTAATGCCAACTTTCAAAGCAGTAGCACTATCCTTTCAAAAGTTATTAGAGTTGAAAGTGAAGAGTGTGGACAAGGTTTTTCAGAAATGAAAAAAGGATTCTAAAGACACTCCTAATCACACTATTCTACCAAAAATGTTCGAGATAAACTGCTAAAGAACGAACTTTCCTGCCCGTTTTATGATACCAATTTTTAGCATAATGTAAAAGAAGACCCGTTCTTTCAGAAAATATGAAAAAGTGAAGTTCAGCTAGGTTGACCCATTTCACTTATTTTCAGTCCTCACGCAAAATCAGTGTGTGCGACTTTATGTTCGTTTTGAGGTGCACGGTCACATATAGAGAATGAGACAGGAACATACCAATTCTGTAATAGATTGTATTACCACTGTTGTTTTAACCGGCTGTTTTAGTGAAACTTGTTTTGCCTTTTTTTTAAAACCTCTGATATTTGCGGAGAATCGTTATTTCAAACTGGTCCCGTATTTATATACGCACACACTCAATCATTCCGGCTTATCTCGACTCCGAAATCCCAGACTGATTGACCGACCGTATCGACACAACCAATGCAAAAGTAAAACAAAAAAGTGAATCGTAACCATACCTCTCAGTGTATTTGTTCCCTTTACTTTATTGTGGACACGGTTACAACGAAATACAAATTCAAGTCGCTAAATTATCGGTGTATTTTTTGTTTTGTTCATTTGTTCTTTTACGAAAAATGTCGATATAACGAAAGAAAAAACTGCCGGTCCCGAGGACTTCTGTATAGCGGGAGTCCGCTTTGTCATATTTTTTTTTTTTTCTCACTGGATGCATTACCCTTTTCCTAGTCGCATGTGATACAGTCCACTCCTGTTATAATGAACACGGTCATAACAAAATTCCGATACAACGAAATGCAAATCCAGGTCGCCAAATTATCGGCTCTATTTTTCATTGTTTATTTGTTTTTCGATATTTCGATTTCGATATAACGAAAGAAAACTGCCGGTCCCGAGGATTTAGTTATAATGGGTGTTCCCTGTATTGTGTATTGCCAGGATTATTGTCAGGTGGATGTGCTGGCAAACACTCTTTCCCAGGATAACTTGATTAATCATATCACACTGCCTATACGAGAACTTAAAAAACAACATGCCTGTTGATGCGAATGTGCAAAGTGGAACTCCGAACTGCTTTATGGATTTGGAGCCGTATCTATAGCTACACCTTTTCACCGATACAAACATTTTTAGATATCCTTTCCAAGACCTATGAAGTAAGCATTCTCTTCACCTCCTTCTAACGAGTACATTTCTATAATAAGCATCATGCTTGAATACATTTACCTGCTCAACCAGAAAGAACTTAACAGGAATGCAAGAAATAATAACACAAATGTATCATACTCATTATTACAAACAAAATAGCACACCGGCTAAAACCCCAGAGACCTACAAACCGACACATCGAAATGCTTTAAGGAAAACAACATACTGCAGCTACGAGGCTTGCTCGCAAATTGGTTACTCCTTGGTTCAAATGCATGAGTCTGAATTACGAAATGCTTAGATTACTAAAGACCACTATAAAAATGCAAAGTCGGAATAATAGTAAAAGAAGTTTAAAAGAATGTTCTTCCAAACATGAAAAATACATAAAAAACAAAATAGATAACACATAATGCAGATAAAAATCTTGTATCAAACGACATACACGATCTTCAACTTTTTTCGACTACATGTATTATAATCATCATAAATCCACAGTCACGATACTCCCAGAAGTGCATTTCAAAGCATATTTCTATGGAACACATCAAAAAAACATTGATATAAAGAGGTTTTTTTTTTCATTTTCAAAAGCCTAATTCACCACTTTACTTACCTTTCAATACTACAAAATTTGGTTACAAATCTCGTTCGACGAATTAATCAAAGTCTTAACTATTCATTCACGATTGAAATTAAATGTTAAAGCAAAATATAACTTTTTGTAACGTGGAAAAATTGTAGAGCTTCATAAAGGGTAAAAACACCACTAAATGGATAGCAAACTCTACATTATATATATCATTTCTTCTCGAAACTACATTCGTCAATCTTCGGATAAAAATATACTTCACACTATGCATTGTTAACAAATATCTCTTGCTCATGATACACTGTTTTGATAAAATGCAACCTCTCCACATCTCTTGCGCTGGAAATCTCTCAAATTCAATGTTTGCATCATTTTCTTCACGCATCTGCACAAACCATCAGGCTTAGTATAAACCTACACGATGCATCTTCGCTGTCCCTTGAAGTACAAGTTCACCTTTACATACATGTTGACTGAATAAATGTAGCACTATTAGTTGTAAGCATTTACTAAAGTTTGAGTAAGATCGGACAACCCGCTCAAAAGTTATGATTTTTTTTTTCTGCTCAGTCACTGCTGGATGAAAAAGCGAGTACAGCTTGTAATGCTCACAAGTGTAGAACAATTTCAAAAAAATAACAAGAAAATTCAACATATTTTCACTTTTCTTGCATAATAAAACAAAATAGACTTGCCTGTTTTATAAGGCATTGACAATAACATTATTCTTAACATACGCTATAATAGTGACAAGTCAAAAGACAAATATTTGTGAAATTCTCTTTATAGTTTCGATTTATCGTTTTACGCATGTGACATCATAAAATAATTATAATAGTCTTCTCATCCAGCAGTGACTGCCTAGATACTTTAGAAATTCACAAGGTGCTACAATTGAAACCATGGTACAAACCTTGGGCAATTTGTACTGAGCGTCAAGTGTGGCAAGGCCTATTCCGTTACGAAATCAATCATTTCGTTACGAAAATTAATGATCTTCGTCGACTAAATGACCGATTTCCTAACGAAATAGACTGTGCGACACTTGGCGCTCCGTTGTCCTTGGTTTAAACCATGGTTCCAATTGTACCACCTCCGTGAATTCGGGCCAAGGGGTTTACCTCATACACACTATTCTCCAACCCCCCCCCCCCCCCCCCCCCCATTCTCTTAAAGGTGGCTTCGCTCTCTCAGTAGGCGAGGATCTCTGGCTGAATGGTGGCTCCATCTTGCACCTCTCGCATCTCTGGCACCTGTGACACCTGTGGTACCTCCCGCATCTCAGGCGCCTCCCGTATCTCTGGCACCGGGGGCGGCTCTGGCACCTCCCGCATCTGTGGCACCTCTTGCATCTCCGCGTCACGATCGTGATTTCGTTCTGGTTCTTGACGTCCCTTACCATCATAATACCTGATGCTGACGGTTACGGCTGGTTTCGTTTTTCTCTTCCTCTAAAAAGGAAGAGAGAGGGGAGGGGTAGAAAATAAGAGTTAAATCACAGTCAAAGGGAGTGGTTGTGCACTGACGTAAGATGTATCTAGACTACAGTTAGGAACAATTAACGACAACACGCAATTATTTGTTAGGATGACTATGATGTTATACGACTATACATGTATATCAGTCACAAATATAGCAGTTATAGTACTCGTGTTATTCCACTATCTTTACAAACTATTAAAGGCAATTTGACACAAACACACACACACACACACTCACACACACACACACACACACACTCACGCTCACACTCACACACAAACGATCATTTAGCATGCTTTCAATGGCTAAAACAGAAAATAAACGGATTGATTAATTCTATTAATCTTTTTCCTTACAACACAGGGAGAGATCTTTGCAAAAAAAACCCACAATGTATGGATATAAGCAAAGGTCAAATGTGCTACGATATGCCTACTGGAAGAAGAGGCAAATCATTAACTCTTAACTTGTCTTCTTGGTGAATGAAGTGACAATCACTTAATGCAACAACCAATATAACGACATGCAATATGAAATGACAGATTCTGAAGCAACAATGTAACTTCAAAAACCACTTTCATATCATATCAGCAAGTTCGAATAAGATTGTATGGACACAGCAGTCTGCTGTCTAACATACATTATGATGTGATGATCTCATCACCTTATGATTACTAAAGAAATCAAGCGAATACTTTAGACACCTTTTCTGATAGCCTTCGCTCAAACACCATTTCAAGAAAGGATAAGAACATTTTTTCACAGGTTCTGAAATTACAGAACTTATATTTACTGTCATTACTTATGTTAACTGTCGTTAAAACTCTTTTTTTTCTTTTGGAAAGGCAATGCAAGATATCTATAAGCTCGTCGTAATATATGATGTGCGAAATAATAAATTAGTTGATTTGATAGAAACATTGACGTATTAGTATGAATGAATTACCTCCGGACGTCCAGCGCAACATTGTTCCCTGACAGAGACCACGACAACAGTTGTCGACAGAGCCACGAAGATGACCACGGAAATGACAGCAGCAAGCTCTCCCGTAGCTCCACTCTTGAGATTAACACCTAAAAATTATAATAAGAGAATCAACAACATTATAACCCGAAACATAGATATTATATACTACCATTAAACGGCCAATGTAGACATCTTGGAAGAGGAAGTGTGGGCTTTGCCTTTTGGAGTAAAGACGTGAATAAACGTTTCTTCCAACAAATTAGTGAAATGATCGGGCGTCTGAGTGACTAATTCTTGTCTACATCGTCGCACTCCTTCAGTCAGGGAGGCTGCTGAAGACCCTGCTTGCTACAGACCTACCATGCAGAATTTTCAATCTGTTTGAACAACTCCTACTTGCTAGGCTCTCTTCTTTGCTGGATCCTTTCCTGTCGAGGGAGCGGGTAGGTTTAAGACCACGCTCGAGCTGTGAGGACCAAGTTCTATATAGTCATAAACTGGCCACTTACATCGAAGCTGATTCCAACAAGGCTTGAAAACATAGCATAACATTACATAACATAAAGCAACATAGCATAGCAAATTGTGTTAACAGTGTCAAAGGCAAGCTATAAGTCTACAGGAAAACTGCGCCTTCCAAGTTATCTTTATTTATCACCGTCCTGAAAGTTGCCTATCGAAGTATATTCTATTATACGTTTGAGTAAATAGGCCCATGTACATAGAAAAAAAAATGTGCATGTATTCGTACAAGTTCCTATGTATACTCAGGAAAAAGAAAAGAAAATAAACACATTTTCGAGTTCAAATTTGTTCATATACAATTTTGATGAAAGTTAATGTATTATATTCCAAATCAAAGGTAATCTAATTGGCTATCAAACTTGAAGGTCAATATAAAGTTAAACGTTACGATTGAGGTAAACGCAGCTGTTTTCGCTCTCCAGGCCACAAAAACAAAAATTACAAAAATTGACGTGTTGATTTTTGTTTGAAAATACCCTTCAAGATAGTAGTGCTAACAAAAGACCAGTTTAACACAGAAATAGTCATGAATACAATAACTAAAATTAGTTCTTGTTCTCTTTATGACTTTGTGACCTCAAACAATTCAAAGTTACAAAACTAAAGGAGGAAAATAAGAATTTTCTGTCAATACAAACTTCAATTGAAATAGGGTCCCTAGCCCTTACTCCCGGAGTAAGGGCACAAAGATGATTAAATGAACAAAATATCTTCATTTGATTATTTTAATGTAGTAATTGAAAAATTCATGAGACAAATTCGAAAACAAATTGATTTATAATTTTCCTACTTTGAGAAATTAACTGAAATTCTTACCATTTGTGTTTATATAGCTTCTTATTGCATTTCATTTGAATTTGGATTTTAGAGATTGCCTTTGAGGAGAAAAACGAATGTGTTCACTCATGCGTAAAATTTACCTTGTTATCGACCTACCAGGTTGATAGTCAATTAAATTACATTTCATATGGTACATACTACATTAACTATTAGCTACACATTCTATGAGAAATATGTGACCCTGCACCTCAAAACAAACAAAAAATCGCCAGACATGAATTTTTAGTTAAGACCATATTCTGAAAGAGCAGACTTTAAGCTTTAAAATGATGTATAACTCAAGTCAAATGGACTCTCCTAACCTATCTAAATATTGGAAAGAAAGCACAAACTCAGGAAAAGTGTGAACTGAGAAAAGAGGCTCTGAAGTACAGTGTCTATTCAAGCGCTTAATCTTTACCAAACTGTGCTGGCTGTGCGATGAATGGGACTAAAAAACAGGAAGTAAACCACCAGAGTAACAACAATGAAGGGATTATCAAATTAAACTGAAATTAAGCATGCCTCATTAACACATTCTTTCCATAATTAATTCTAACTTTCAAAGCAGTAGCACTATCCTTGCAATAGTTATTGGAGTTAAAAGTGAAGAGTGTGGGCAAGGTTTATCAGAAATGAAAAAGGGATTCTAAAGACACACCTAATCACACTATTCTACCAAAAATGTTCGAGATAAACTGCTAAAAAACACACTTTTCTGCCCGTTTTATGATACCAAATTTTAGCATAATGTAAAAGAAGACCCGCTCTTTCAGAAAATATGAAAAAGTCAAGTTCGGCTAGGTTGACCCATTGCACTTATTTGCAGTCCTCACGCAAAATCAGTGTGTGCGACTTTATGTTCGTTTTGAGGTGCACGGTCGCATATAAAGTTAAATAAGTGTTTACTTTTTTTTGCTGGTATATATACATATATATATACTCAGCAAAAAAAGAAAGTAAACACTTATTTATGTGTGTGCGTGTGTGTGTGTAAATATACATATGAAAAGGTTGATTCTAAAAGGTGCTAAATCTGTAAAATTCATGATTTGAAATATTTCTTTGAAAACATTGTATTGACAGGATTTCTCTGTATGCCACTTTTTTCGATGAGTGATAATATCTCTCCAATGTGTGGAAAGATCTTGAGACGTACAAGAACTGAAAGTGGTAATACTGAAAAAACAAACAACAAACAAACAGAATACCTCGAATTACTCGAAAAGACCCAAAGTGGATTTTATAATAGCACCTTTCGGAATTAAGCTCTTAATGTGTGTGTGTGTGTGTGTGTGTGTGTGTGTGTGTGTGTGTGTTTGTTTGTTTGCGTGTGTGTGCATGTTTATTTTTCAATTCAATTTTTTCAATTCAAAGTTTATTTCATTTTTCGACAAAACATATAAGTTACATTTATATTTATATTGATACATTATAATAATAATCTAAGAAATGAATGATGAACTCACGGCATCTTCTTCCACCCCCAAGTTCTTCCGGGGAGATATCGTGGAATCCGAGACGGCAGATGCAAGAGAAGGATCCTTCGTTGTTTATACAGTCTGCGTCTGGTGAACAGTCATTCGTGTCAGCGCGTAGACATTCGTTGAGGTCTTCAAAAATGAACAAATTATACAAACATGTAATGCGCCGAATGGTTTACAGAAAGACAGACACAAAATATGAAGAAAGAAAAGAGAAAAGGGACGAAGGAAACATACATAAGAAATGTTTGCCTAAACACAGACAACCAGGACTATAGAGGACAGTTTACAAACGCCCCACGTTTGTTTCTTCCATTGAAATTGACAAGCATAATAAAAAGCAACCCGAAAGTCATTGTTTTATAGAACTGGGAGCAGATGCTGAAGACCTGTTGGTTTAATAGGCTTGTAAGTGATTATCTAGGTGCAGTGACAGTGACGAGTATAGTTTCATGTAACTAATGGAATCAAGAAACATCAAATTTCAAAATGATACGATATTCAACAAGCTACCCAAAATTTGGAAAGACAAATACACTTGCAATTCTTCCCCTAATGAGAGTAAAATTGTGGTGAGAGTATAAAAACTGGGGTCATCCCAGTCTAGACTGAAACCCATGAGTCATACAGCCCACGAGTTCGACATTGAAAGCAGGTCCATGAGTCATACAGCTCACGAGTCATATAGCTCGTGAGTTCGACACAAGGCAAATAAGGCTAATGAGTTGGACACGAGGTAAAATAGCCCACGAGTTCGACAGATACAACACGGGGCTTAATGCGTCGGTCTTGTTGGTCTTGTGGGTCTTGTTTAGCTTAGTGTTGAACTAATGGGCTATATTACTCCAGAGCCTTATCAGTCGATGATGGGCGGTATGACTTGTGTGCTGTATGACTCGACTCATGGGTGTCGGTCTCGTGACGTGCACCCGTAAAACTGTACGAGACGCACTGTTCTGATTTTTTTTTTTTTTTTTTTGGAGAAAAGAAAATATTTACGATCATGATGTTATTATAATATTTCATTTCATTGCAGTATTTTTTTTTCCATGAAGAAGACAATGATATCAAAATTATACTTAAGTTTATGGACACTTTTTAATATCGTCATAAACACAACGCTGGCTTGGCAAAATCAATGGGTAATACAGAATGTGTTTTCGATGTTCTTACGTTCGGTGGGGTAACATGGGTCGATACAAAAAGCAGAGCTTGAAAGCGTGGCAAAATCAGCCTCTCTGCAACATTTGCCTAAAGTACCATGTCAGGTCCCTGATGTCTAAGAGCTTGAGATGCAATAATATCGGATAATGTTGGGTATTCTGACTTTTCGTGTAATAGTACGATTTTTTTTTTTTTTGGGGGGGGGGGGAGGTCGTTATTTCGAAGCACACAAATCTTTCCACATGCAAAGGTGGAAAAGGATCATTTAATTAATCCGAAAATTTGTTTGGCTATACCAAAGGTTTCTTAATTCGAACATGAAAGAGGGTTTGTTTTACTATTTCGAGGGTTCGTTATTCTGAATATTAGATAGAGTTCGTTACAAGGTTAGGTGATTCTAAAATCAGATCTTCATTCCGAAGTTTCGTTTCTCTAAATATGAAATATAGTAAGGAACCTTATTTCATGTTTAAATGAACGAACCTAGGATAAAAAGAACTTTCCATTCAATTTTTGAAAAACGGACTACAGAATGAAGAACCTCATTTCATTTTACGATTATCGAACTTTCAGAATAACGATCTTTTACAGTAATATTTTAGGATCGTCTCAGTGGATATGTACTGTACCATGTATCTTTATGACCTCAATGCAAATTGGGATTGTACTTTTAAAAAAGGGAGAACAGAGGGGGAAAGCATGTAATGCTTCTTATGCATTAATAGCTATATGAAGAGTACAACGATGAGTCCTGGAAATTTAAAAGGAGCTGTGTGTATTGAAGAGACATGATAACTTTGGGAAAATTCGGGTTTTTTTTCGGTGATTAAGGTGCAAGATCTAGTTTGGGTTCCATGGCATTTGCTCCTCTGACTCTTGTTCCCATAAAATATCTGCACTCCATTAAAGCAAACATTAAAGTTTACCCACAAACATGATCCTCAATCTTATTCTATTTCTCGAGTCAAACTTAATCTAAACCCCTATCACAACCTTTACCCGACCCCTAAGTCCTAGAAGAAAATAAGACTAGAGGAACTGTCTCTGTATTGTAAAATGTTTTGTCACACAAGTTTTGTCCTAGAAAAATTGTTACGAAATGGATAATGAAATAGCTAATTCATGGCAAAATCAAATATTCAGAGATATAGTCTAGGCAGACTAATGTTCTTAAAAAATTCAGTTCATTGATTCAAAGTTCAATTTCTTTTAGCTATCTAAGCGTAGAATACATAATCATTGTTTACGAGTATTGACATCATGATAAATGTCTTTCTCTTCTATAGCCGAAAATGACAACATAATTGATATTGCAACGGATTGACAAATGTCCTGCATCGACGTAAATAAGCACTGAATTGATCAGTGTTTTAGAATGTAGCATCCACAATAAAACAATTATGGGCGTATATACTCAAGCACAATTCGAACTTGAGCAATTCATATTCTATTCTCTTTTATCTATAGGAGGTTTGTCAGTGGTGAAATTTGGTGGCAAAGTCACAGTGCAGGGTGCCGGGTTACCAAGTTGGTATAATTCATACATTTCGAAATCACTCAATTTAAGATTCCGCAAGTAGCATGTGTATACACTGGATGCTATTGTGACCCTTCATCACAAAACCAACAAAAAGTTGCCACATATGAATTTTTAGTTTCAAGCAGATTCTGAAAGAACAGATTCTAAGCTTTAAAATGATATATAACTCAATTCAAATGGACTCTCCTAACCTAAATAAATCTAAATATTGGGGAAAAAAGCACACAATCTGGCAAACTGTGAACTGCGAAAAGAGACCCTGAAGTACAGGGTATATTCAAACGTTTAATCTTTACCAAACCATGCTAGCTGTGCGATGAATGGGACAAAAAAACAACAACAACAACGACAGGATGTAAACCACGGGAGCAACAACAACGAAGGGATTATAAGATTAAGCTAAAATTGAGCATGCTTTATCAACTCATTCTGATCATGATTTAAATTAATGCCAACTTTCAAAGCAGTAGAGTCACCCTTTCAAAACTTATAAGGATTGAAAATGAAGAGTGATATGCAAAGGATTGTCAAGAAATGAAAAGGGGCTTCCAAGACGTATCTGATCTCACTACTCTTTAAAAAAAAGTGTTATAGAAAAACTGCTACAGGTACGTTTTCCCATTCATTTTACGATCCCAGACTTAGGAATAATGTAGAAGAAGAAAAGCTCTTTCAGAAAATATGAAAAACTCAAGTTAGACCTATTGTTGACCTGTTTTACCTTTTATGAGTCCTCACGTAAAATCAACGTGTGTGACTTTTTTATTCCTTTTGTGATTCACGAACTCAGCGTCTGTGTACATGACTTGTGAATATACAAACATGAACATGATATACAATTACTCTTCTTCTGCGCCAGTAAAGACGGAAATATTTTCGATTCTACCTCTTACATCATCTAACAAAAAAACTTTTATTGCGTACCCGAAACTACCGTAGATTCTTTCATAAAGTCCAACGTCGTAATCCCGCCAGTTGCATTTCCGTTTAGCAAAGCGTTCATGACCTCATTTTCCACTACAGACATGTTGGTTGTCGGGTGAACGAAGGCATCAGCGGTGAATAAAAGGCTGCCATTTCGAATACTTTCAACTTTCAGATCAAAGATAGATGCAGTTTCTTCAAGAATCTGTTTCAAGGAGGGTATAGCAAGGTTTCTCTTATTTGATTGTTGATAATGCAAGAACTATCGGTGTCTTATAGCTCATAGCTCTCAGTGTATATGTATTGCATATCCTATTCAACTGTTATTTCTGTAAACGTAACACACAATACTTCACATTAATATGAAAATGAACAGAACAGAAAGACTAACCAAACAAGGACATAATGATGCTTCTGAGGCATTCTTTTGTTCTCTTTTACATGGAATCTCTACAAATATAATCAATGCATAATATTCCTCGCTGTACTCCCCACACACACAGTCGAATATGATAATGAGAAAACAAACAGTATAGAAAATAGATTATATTTCTTTCGTTGTTTTAATGTATAATATACCTACCACGCGTCTGAAAGCCACGCTCGCACTGACAAACTCTTCGGACTTATAATCGGTCAGCTCGCTCACGTACTGCAAGTTCACTCCGTTCTCTGCCGTCACCTCAAGAGCTACATTATATCTACCAACCGCTGAGGAAACAAGCACAATGTTAAGGAGCTGTGAGCACATTGCCCTTTATAAGACACTCATTTAATGAAAACATTCCATGTGAAGTTTGTTTCCTTTTAATCTACGTTTTTACAATATATTTCCACGTTTTGTTTGTTAACAAAAGGGATATGCGCATCAATCTATGATGGAGAGACAATCTCAAACTGCTTTTAATCATTATGAAAGTTTGCCTCATCACTGACAGTGATGTGATTTTATGTATCTTTTGTCACAGTTGATAACCTATATAATACTATATCGTAATAGTTTGACATAAGATGATAGGAAATTCCCACCACCAATGAATTCTTTAATATACATATATATTAGTGTAGGGCCTATGTCTTTGGTTTTCTTTTGATTGATACATACCTTCACAGAATCCCCTCCTTCGAAAATACCCAGGCCTGCATCTGCACTCGTTCTCAATGCATTGTTCGTAGACTGTGCAGTGTGCATCCATCTCGCAACCCATGACACCTTCGTGGAGATAAAATAAACGTATAACGTATAAACAAGTGAAGAGTTTGTTTGCAAAAACCGATAAGTCCACATGTGCCGAATGGAAATATTTGCGATTAAAGGTCAAGAAAAATAAAGAGAATAATAAGAAAATGTTTGCTTCTTTTGATCGTAACTTCAAAAATGTACCTTTATATGTAGTGACCAATATATCATTTATAAGGTATTATTTTGTACTTTATGACAGAGGCCGTACTTAAAAGTCTTCTAAAATGGACTTATCGGTGTTTGCGAACAAACTCTTCAAGTTATTTTACCGTCATTTCTCCTATTCAAAAGGATGATAATCTTGACGGAGATGAGGGACTAGGCTAGGGACTTTTTGTGAGATAGCAAGAGGGTACTTATGAAATTGCTCAGAGCAAATCATTTTAAGAGGAGTTCAAAGTTTAGTTGATTAAAAATGGAGCTTGCAATGGCTGAGACATTCAAAACTGAAGTAAAAAAAAGGAATCGTTATGAAGGTGGGTCCCACATTTGATTAGGATTGCTCTGTTGTGGGTTTCTCAGCCATTTCAAGAAAAAAAAATCATCAAATACATGTTCAATCTGTGTTGGAATTGCTCTCTCTCTCTAACGTATTTTTTTTCCATAATAAGAGGCTTCTCCTGATCTCACCCAAAAATTCCACAAAGCATAAGTTAAGGTCTCAACCAAAACTTCACAATCCCTTTAACCTATCTAGTACTTGGAATTCTGCCCTTCTCATGTGTTATGTGTTGACCACTGAATAGTTAGGGTACCACAACTTTTGAATACTAAGTACTAGATGGCCATAATGTTATGATTCTACATCACTTCGTTATTGAAATAAATCGAGTGAAGAGGTTGGCTTTAAAGACGATCTTCTTACAGCGGTTTCCTTACAGGCTTCTTTACTGAGTGTAAACATATGGCCAGAACAAAACGCAAAGATTTATCTGCTGTGACACATCGTTATTGAACTGTCTTCTTTTATCAGGAAAAGAAACGACAACGTATTATATTTTTGTCGCTAATCCGAAAAAAAAGCGTAGTCATAGCAGTGACGAACATTCGGAATTATGAACTTCATTTTAAATTTGGGATTAACGAACCTTCGGAATGACGAAATGTTAACCTTTTTTCCATTATCTTTTCACAAGAGTCATTTTCTAGTAATTTGTTCTCCTAATAAAGGGCTAAGGGAGTTGTAAGGCTATAAACAGTTTTATCGAAAAAAAGAACGATATTAGTAATTCTAAATGTTTGTTTTAGTTTTTTCTTTTCTCTTTAGCTGTTAAGGATCAGAATGACACGTAGGTCTATTCACAATGACCAGGAGGAACGTCAAAAACGGTGGACAGAATAACAGAGATTGATATCACCTTACTTATTCAAAATATTGTATTTCGAAATATATTTCTCTGCAAAGAACCGATATGCCAATGAGGCTTATAATATGGACAACTTATGTTTTTAGACAACTAAGGTGCATTCAGGATATGTCGATGCTTTCCTTGTACTCTAATGTTTCATGATTAACTGGCAGTCTCCATTTGTTGTGGAGATTTCTTCATGATAAACTTGGCACCATTATTAGTTTGTAAATATTTTGATCTCTTCTCAAAATGCTTGATATTATTTTGTGTTTCTCATATAGCATTATATTTTTAGATTATTTATCCTTATGCCTGTTCTTCCTTCACCATCTTAACATGACGCAAAACTTGTAATTTGCAAAAGATTGTTATGCCGAAATTTGCTTGCTTCAAAAACTCTGTGCGCAAGAGCTATTATGTCAGTCTTTTTCTGAATGTGTAAGGTATCTCGGTTATCATTTCAGTTTATAAAATGACTATTAGATTTTCTGCTATATGACTGGTCCGAATGCGTCCGATAAAATCCGAAAGCATGGCTCAAGATTTGTGTAATGTTGTATTTGTACCGGACGCGTAATGGAAGAAGGATGAATATCATGAAATCACGGGCCCCAGTTACAAAACGAATGACTAACAAGCCTTTTTTCGTGGATCGGCGAGAAATGGAGGCTCTCGTTTTACTTTAGAAACTGTCTAAAACAGTTAAAGCAGTTCCGAAGTTAAACTCGCACATCAAATTCTCATCGATCCACTATGTCTGCGCATCATTGTATCTCCCTACAAACGAGTTGCTTCTTTTCTGAATCTCTGCTATATCAATGATAATGCAGATAAAATCAAAAACTAATCTCCTACCTGAGACGAAAATGGCGAAACTGCAAGTGGCTGTATTTCCTGACGGGTCTCTAGCAACGTACGTAACTATGGTTTCCCCCACTGGAAAGAATCCACCATTTTCGACAAAAGGTTCAACCGTCAGTGTCACGCTCCCTGAGTTATCCGAAGCTGTTGGGGTGATCCACGAAATGCGTGCCAAAGACATACCGGGCAAAGCCGGCGCATCGCGAGAACTGGGACAGCAGGAAATGACAGGTTCCTCGACATCTGTAATAATAATAATAATAATAATAATAATAATAATAATAATAATAATAATAATAATAATAATGTGAAATATTTATTTAGCGCTTAATACAACATGTTTCAAAGCGCTTTACAATGCTGAACAGCCAAACAAACATACAAACATACAAATCATCTCAGAATAGCAAATAATTTACTACAAATGCATACAGGGCCTGCATAATCGTTAATTCTGCTCTAAAAATAAATGAGTTTTAAGTTTCTTTTTAAAGATGTCAACGGAGGTGGAGGTCTGAATGTGAGTAGGGAGAGTGTTCCAAAGAAGGGGGGGGGGGGCACAAACGGAAAAAGCACGGTCACCATAACGATTGTGGGTGCGAGGGCCAAGTTTAAGTTGGGTTGGAGATGATGATCTTAGGTCCATGTGTGTATCCAGTCTAGGTTTCGATGAGATCAGTTCAGTTAGATATATCATGTATATGGGTTATGAAATCTATGGAAAAAACACAGACCTGTCCATGTCCTTGTTGGTTCCATCTTTATCACAATGTTGTCATTTCAATGACTCATAGAATTGCGATTGCAATAACCACGATCAAAATTGATTACATTTTTTTAAGCAGCTCTAAAATGCTAGATTATAACAGATTGTAACATATTCGAACGTAGCAGTATTACAGATGGTAAACGTGTCGTTTTATAACTTCCAGTGACCTCCATGCTGAAAATACTTGGCATAAAGGACTCAATCGTTGTCATTTTACTATGCATCTTATCTACAATGATTATTGTGTATGAATTATAATCATAATTGATTACTATATTCAACACATGCGTGTGTGGAAACGACATGATTATACGGTACTTTAATGGGCTTTGACGTCGTTGGCAGATATGGGATTAGTAAATCGTGATTATGTAACCCTAATGTGCAGCTATCCTGACGTGTTTATTCTTGCGTGCAAATCTGGGACAAAGAACATGTTCTTTATGCTCAAAAAAGGCAAAGGATTTTTTTTTCAAGTAGTTCAAAAATGACATCGAAAACATGCATCTATTTATAGCATGAAACAATTCTCACCCAAAACGTGAACATTGAATTCACAAAATCTCTCGTTTCCAGATGGATCTTCTGCTTTGTAAACGACGGCTGTCGTTCCGATCGGAAATATGCCGTTATTCTCTATTTGCCCCTCATAAGTCCGTGTAACAGACAGAGAGTTATCAGATGCAGTAGGGTTAGTCCAGGAAACTCTAGTAGTTGGCTTGCCCTTGTCGGTGGTGGCGTACTGAGTGAATGGGCACCGTTCGAACGTGGGCTTCTGATCGTCTGTGAAGACAAAATACAAAATTTCATAACATATTCAAGTCCCTATAAAATGCAGAGAAGGGAAGTGACCCCAGTGAGAAAAACAAAAAATGAAAGCAAAACGGTTCATATTTCAAGTCAATGTACATTGAGGGTTGTGGAACACGACAATGTAGTAGTGAAGGGAAGCGTGTCTTATATGGCTACTATGCATTTGTGTATGCAATAGAGAATCATGCATGCTATACACACAAAAATTAATAATTATATATTTACATATACATATTATATCGTATATCTAAATAAATAAATAAATAAATTAATATATATATATATATATATATATATATATATATATATATATATATAATGTGTGTGTGTGTGTGTGTGTGACCCTGCAGCCACAAAACAAACAAAAAGTCGCCAGATATGAAATCTTAGCTAAGAGCATATTATTTGTATAACTCATATCAAATGAACTCTCCTAACCTATCTAAACACTGGAAAGAAAGCACACACTCAGAAAAAGTGTGAGCTGAGAAAAGAGGCTCTGAAGTACACTGTCTATTCAAGCGCTTAATTTTTACCAAGCTGTGCTGGCTGTGCGATGAATGGGACAAAAACAGGATGTAAACCACTGGACTAACAACAATGAAGGGATTATCAAATCAAATTGAAATTGAGCATGCCTTATTCACACACTCTGTCCTTAATCAATGCCAACTTTGAAAGCAGGAGCATCATCATTTCAAAAGTTATAGGACTTGAAAGTGGAGTGTACAATGATTTTAAGAAATTAAAAGAGGACTCTAAAGACACACTTAAACACACTATTCTGCCCAAAAAAAAAAATGTTCGAGAGAAACTGGTAGAAAACACACTTTCCTGCCCATTTTATGATCCCAAATTTTTGTATGATGTAGAAAAAGACTTACTCTTTCAGAAAATATAATAAAGTCAAGATCGGCTCGGTTGACCCATTTCACCTATATTGAGTCCTCACACAAAATCAGTGTGTGCGACTTTTTCTTCGTTTTGTGATGTACGGTCACATCGCTATACATGTATATATATATATATATATATATATATATATATATATATATATATATATATTTATATATAATGTGAGAGATAGTTTCCTGGGTCCCGAACGTGCGCGGTGCCGCATTATTGGTTGCATATATATTGAAAGAAATTGGACTGAGGCGGTCCTGATGAAGGGCCAATGACGGGCCGAAAGCTTGACAAATAAAAGGAAGACTAAGATCGAGAGCAACGTCCCGCCTCAGTCCAATTTCTTTCAATACATATATATATATATATATATATATATATATATATATATATATATATATATATATATATATATATATATATATATATATATATATATATATATTATTATTGACTTCGAAGTGACGTTGGATATCAGCCGGGGAGATAAGTATACAATCAAAGAAACCGAATACTCGCATACGAACTGGAGCCGCTGACAGCGAGAGGGATGCGTCACAAACAGACAAAGCCATCAGTACCTTGCATTCACTGATTTTGTGTGTGAGGACTCAAAATAGTGAATGGGTCTACCTGTAGTCAGTTTCGAGTTTTTCACATATCCTGATGGAATACTAGTCATTATTCTTCGTCCTCTATGCTAAAGTTTTGGCTGATGAAACGAACAGGAAATGTTTTGATTTTAGCACCTTTTTTCTACAACTCATTTAGGCAGAATCGTGTGACGGGTGTGTATGAGACTCTTGGAATTTTTTTTTTTAAATGTCTTAATAAGCCTTGACACACTCTTTCATAACATTTACAAGCACGATGCTACTGTTTTGATCGCTGGTATTTGGTCATGACTATAATGTGCTAATACTGTAGAACTGCATGTGATTAATTTTAGCTTAAAGTGAAAACATTTTTTTTTTTTTTTGTAAGGGTTTGCAAACCCGTCTTGCACCATTTGATATTTGCTTGCAATATATCGAAAGAAGCTGTCAAGAGACTGTCCTGGTTGGCGCAATTTGCCGGGAAGATGAATGGTTTTGGAGCATTTTGAGATCACAAGTAAAAGTCGGTATACCGAGTTAACGGTAAACTGTTGGAGCTATGAAAATCTCTATATTTTTTTTCTTTGTTCCCTTCATCACAGTGAGCACGGCTATTAAACGGTCAGATTAAACACTGGAATTAACCATATAATTCAGAGACTCATTTCTCAGAGGGACTTTCCTTTATGAAACTAGCGTTGCAAGTACCAATTATACACCTCGGTCGAGAGGTCGGGACATGGTGGATTTAAAAAAAAATCTAGTCGAAAGACCTAGGCATTGGGAGGGAATTGAACCCGGCTCTTCTGATTGGGAGAGGGGAGTCGTATCCCCTATGCCGTAGCGACCCCAGATAATGCCACAAAGCATACTTGTAGCTTTCAAAGGATGTATAAACCAATTCGAATGGACTACCTTTCCTAAGCTATTTAGATATCAGAAAGAAAGCACACGCCGGGTAAAAGAGTAAAAGACTTTGAAGTACAACATGTACATCGCTTATTCCAAGCAATACATCTGATAGTCATGCTCTGTGTAATGAATATGACACACACACAAAAAAAAAAACAAGACCTTCATCCCTCTGAATATCTATTTTTCTTTCATTAGCTTGGTATTTGTTTCCTGCTCATCGTATCACTGCCGGCAACCAAGGCCAGCATGGTGGTAGAGTCGCTGCCCGGAAAGCAGATGACAGGCTTAAATCAAACCGGTTCCCTTGTTTCCAACATGTTTGTTATTAGTAATTTACAGATCAACAGTTGCAATTTTAACAAAGTTGATTTGCAGAGGGAGACAAAGTGAAGAAACCTGAACCTTTTCCCCTATGAATAATATTTTTTTTTTATTTCAGAATTGGTGTTTAAGAAAATGAATAATGAAATACAAAGATTAATTCTATGTGACCGTGCATCACAAAACGAACATACAGTCGCACACAATGATTTTGTATGAGGACTGAAAATAAGTGAAATGGGTCAACCTAGCCGATCTTGATTTTTTCACATTTTCTGAAAGAGCAAGTCTTCTTCAACATTATGCTAAAATTTGGGATCATAAAACGGGCAGGAAATTTTGTTTTTTAGCGGGTTATCTCGAATGTTTTTTTGTTTTTTTGTAGAATAGTGTGATTAGGTGTGTCTTTTGAGTCCCCTTTTCATTTCTTAAAATACCTAGTACACACTCTTCACTTTCAAGTCTAATAACTTTTGAAAGGATGATGCTACTGCTTTGAAAGTTGGGATTAAGGATGTGTTAATAAGGCACTTTCAATTTCAGTTTAACCTAATAATCTCTTCATTGCTGCCACTCCAGTGGTTTGCATCCTGTTTTTTTTTTCCATTGATCGTACAGCCAGCGCGGCTTGGTAAAGTTTTAGCGCTTAAATAGACACTGAACTTCAGAGCCTCTTTTCTCAGTTCACACTTTTCCTGAGTTTGTGCTTTCGTTCCAATATTTAGATAGGTTAGGAGAATCCATTTGATGTAAGTTATACATCATTTTACTGCTTAACGTCTGATCTTTCAGAATATGCTCTTAACTAAAAATCCATGTCTGGCGACTTTTTGTTTGCTTTGTGGTGCAGGGTCACATCTAGGAGGACCCGTTTCGCCATTTTTGAGTCCTCACGAAAAATCTGGGCCTTTTTCATCCTTATGTGATGCACAGTCATATGTATCATGGTTCAACTCCAATATCCAACTTTACAATGCATTCAACTATTGCAATATAGGACAATCACACTTGGTGAGGACAACGTTTTGACACAATGACTCTTAACTATTTGCGGTTTCCAACTAACTACCAAATTAGGTTCAATTATTGCAGCTTCCAACAACTGCAAAGCACTTTAGAAATAATTTTCTTTTCTTTTCTTTACCTTTAACAGTAATCGTAAAAGTGCAAGTAGCAGAGTTAGACGCTGCATCCGTGGCCGTATATGTGAGAATCTTTGTTCCGATAAATAATGGTAATCCCCTTGCGACTCCTACAGTTGTAAACGTGGACCAGGCATAGGTTGTACTATCGGATGCCACAGGGTCTGATCCCCACGTTACTTCAGCCGTCGCAAACCCAGTGTCTGCAAAAAATTCCCTGTTCATCGGACAGGTAAGTGTTGGCGAGTCGGTATCAGCTACGATTGAAAATTAAGAAAGGAAAAAGACGGTCAAACTTCAGACAGTTGTGATTAAATGAAATGTGCATTAATGATACATTTCTCTGTATTTACAAGCATTTTCTGGTGACATTGCACTACGAATACCTGCCTCAATCAGTCACTAGACATGAGTTGTTTATTGATACTTTTCATACGTTGTTTTGACGGGGAAGCAGAAATTCATTATGTCGGCACTATTATTATTATTATTATTATTATCGCCGTTTTTATGTAGCGCGTAATACCTTTGACAAGGTCTGTATGCGCTTTAGAGGGGAAACAAAGAGATAAACAGGAAAAAAATAATCACAGAAACAATAAAATGCAGCATAAATCATCTATAAATAATAGATAGAAAATAAAACTATGGATCGCTGACAAGCAATCCCACTTAAAGGGTGTCTTTGTAAACTCACTTGGCACATGAATCCGAAGTCGCCTGTTGCTAATAGGCGTATCTACGCCATTCACATCAACAAGTTCTTGCTCTTGAATGAGAGCGCCATCTTCTCCGAAGCTTTTCAAGAAATGATCAGTGCCTACTTGGCTACCAAGAACGATGGCTCGTGCATAGACTGATAGGCTGAATAGCCGCATTGTGCCGCACTTCACGATGTTGTCCACGGGACTGGTACCATCAATATTCACATAGCCCACTTGGCCCTCAGCGGAAGCCCAAAACAGACGAGCGGCTGCATGGATATGAATATTACATTTTACGGATAGGTAAGATAATGTATGATGTACAGTGTATTTGTACGTACATGTTTGTTTGTTTTTTTTACTACCCCTTTCAGAAATATGGCATGTTCAATCTGCATTGCTATGAATACCATGCGATCATAATCATAACCAGCAGAGTTTTAGATTTTCATGGTTACAATACTGTTGACCCTCAGTAACATCACAAAAAATAACATCATAAAAAATAGGCAGTTTCAGTTGACCTCTAACCTCTGACACAATGACCCAAAACGAAAAGAAAATCTTTACCTGTTTGTGGAATCCTATAGATATTAGATTCATGGGAATATTTTCAGTCATGGCAGGGGAATGATGAAAGTGAAATATTATTTATTTATTATTTTATTCATTAACCCATCCACTCATTTTATTTCTACACGGGCACTTTCTGTTCTTTAAAAGCTCCATGCAACTTTAGAACAGTTGTATGTGATGATACACGAAAATACAGGAACATATGAACAGATCATACAAAAAACAGTAAACACATTAAATTACATAAAAAATCAACATTTGAGTTTACAGGCTACAAATCATAATCCCCATAAGCCTCCCCACCCATCCATGCAGTCACGAATAACTCTACACACACACACACACACACACACACACTCTCTCTCTCTCTCTCTCTCTCGTGTTACTATTTAAAGGACAAGTTCACCTTCATAAACATTAAGATTGAGAGAATGCAACAATAATAGTAGAACGCATCAGTGAAAGTTTGAGGAAAATTGGACAATCGATGCAAAAAATATGAATTTTTAGAATGTTTGTGTTGGAACCGCTGGATGAGGAGACTACTACAGCTTGTGAGTCATATGCGTACAACAGTATAAAGAAAATGTAAAAGAAAATTCAACATATTTTCATTTTTTTCGCATAATAAAAGAGCATATCACTTCACTTGCCTCTTTCTAAAAGCAGGGGGAATAATATTACCCATAACATTTGTCGGTAACGAGTCAGGGGAATGTGTACTTTTTTCAAAAGATGGAATTTTGTGAAATTCTCTTTATATTTTCCTTATATTGTTGTACGCATGTGACATCTAAGTTATTCATACACTGCAGTAGTCTTCTCATCCAGCGGTTACTGTACAAAAACTTCAAAATTCATAACTTTTGAACGGATTGTCTGATTTTCCTCAAACTTTCACTGATGTGTTCTACTAATATTGCTACATTCTCTCAATCCTTATGTTTATGAAGGTGAACTTGTCCTTTAACTTGAGCTCTGACCTTTGACCGGTAACACGTGCACATTCTAGATGACCCCTCACACTTAATTCCCCCCTAAATGTCTTGTAAAATCAGTTAAAAATAAGCAATGGATAAAAGTTCATACATGATGAAGCATAGAAAACTATTCTGCTATAGCTTTTTACTGACATTATGACGAAATTTGAAACAATAGTCATATTTACTGCAAATATCGATATTTCGAAGTGGACGTTTGAAATTAAAACACGGTAAATGGAACCTTACATACAATGTACTTGTCTTTAACGTTGTAAACTTCTCAGTTGTATTGATACTTATAATTAAGCTGGTATGATTTACAATCAGTGATCTTTTCAATGGTTTTGATGTACTCACTGGCAACCTCAACTGCCACAAAGTCGACTTTTGTTTTTTGTTTCAGGTAAACCACACCCTCTCCGTTTCCGTCTGTCCGAATCACGTCGAAGGTTGCACAATGCCTTGACAAGAATAAATAGCTGTAAAGAAAAAAAACTTGTTAGGGAATGCCGTAGAGATACAGATCTATAATTATGTGGCAATTTTATTCTATCCTTGCTGTCGTTGTACATAATTATAGGCATGTTGATGGCACGAAACACAATAATAAAAGTCCTCTTATTTTCGAACCAGAAACCATCTGAAACTTATTGATAAGAATATTTCAGCGGCATAAAGTTTCAATGTCGTCAAAATAAGAAAAAAGGTTAACAGAACACACCTCTGTATTTCGTCCGTAATTACACTCGTTAGGTTTCGTATTAAAACAAAGGCGCGCAAGTCACCAACGCCACAACCACGAGTCAAACATTCCATGAGTAATAAAGCCCGAAAGATTGATACTGCAAAGTGAACGAGACCCATGTGCTTAATCCTCCCTATCGCATATAACTTATAGTTCTCCGAATCTGAACGCGTGTGGCTTTCAATATTTTTTTTTTCTTGACCTTTGATTCTTGGGATAAAAACTTCCGGTTATGAACGCGCAATGTGCAAATGCACGCTTTTATGCACACTGAAAGGCGGAGCACAGTTGTAGGCCTATTAGTATTCACAGACCGTATCAAATTCTGTCTTACAATCAGTGGAATAATATAGCTATTTTCTAATCTTTAACTTGACATTTGATGAATGGGATTCTTATGCAAAGCGGCCCAGTGCTGGGCCGATAATGCAAAGCAAAGAAATATGGAAAATATTCATAGATTATGACGGGCGTGACGTGGGTAAACCAAGTAGTTCTGTCGGGGTAAACCGCAAAACCGGAAGTGAATGTCCAAAGAGCGATCGATCGCATATCGGTATCGCGAGGTGATCTCTTGATATCGGCTATACGCGATAGGGAGAATTAACACTCCGTAAATTAGGCCCACGAACTCGCCAGTCTGGAATACAAAAGGACTCACGAAGTCGACAACAGAGAACAGACAATAAAAAAGAGCTCAGAAGCACTACGCAAAATAATAAGTCCCACAAGCTTTATGGCTAATCAACTTCATCTATAAATCCATGGTAGGTGCGTATTTGTATTCACATGATATAACATGATGAAGACATCAATATTGGATGAACATGTGAAGTGATTATGTGCATTCACATCAGCCGTCTTGTAAAAACATCTTAACTTGAAATGAAGTCTTCAATGAAGTGCTTCACAATGACCTCTATTATTGAGGCGTACACTTGTTTTATGGTCTGAAGATGTTATAGTACAAGCTCTAGTCATTAACATATGCAGAATTTTTGTGTAATGAAATGAGTTTAGAAAGTGAAAATGTTCTTTTCGAAAAATGAAATAGATTTTTAATAGAATTGAATAGAATGAATGCACATCACATGTTTGAATTAAACATATTATGTGAGCCTTATATTATATCATCAGCCTTTTAACATGTAAGTTGTTTTGGGAACTTGAGAGTTTTTCTATTTCGAGATGGCGACTTATGATAGAGCCTGCTACGCTATTTGAACATTTAACGTTAAACTCACAACATATTTATTTTCAGTATAGGTAAATTGTGTGAGTTTTGTAAGATGCTTTTATTGATTATGATGTTTTGTTTTTGTTTTTGTTTTTTTTCGGGGGAAATAAAACAAATTAAACAGCAAATCATTTCTTCATGATTAATTGTTCCTTCATTATCGAACGAGTATTTCAAGACTTTAAAAGATATCTTGACGATCGAAATTTGTACGACCTAATGGACATATTTCTTTCACGTACGTTTTTTTCTTTTGTAGCACAACAGTGAATGAACATCGGAAAATGAAGACTTCATTAACGATGTGACATGCAATTTCTTGATTACTATGTATGTATTCTTGCATTCATGTGAGAGGATATTGATCAACAGCAGGTACTTTATGCCCCCCCCCCAAAAAAAAAACAAACAAACAAACAAAAAAAAAAGAAAAAAGAAAATACTTACTCATTTCTTTCATCGATATCTATGTCGAGGAAGTTCGTGCATTCGCCATTTATTACTTCCGGACCATCAGTTGAACTCGATGCGATGGACTGTACTTTCAACGAACCGGATCCCATCGTGATCCAGTAAAGCTTCTCGGTATTGCTATTTATTCTCATTCCACTCAGGGTTCCGTCGACTTTAGTAAAGAAAGATGTAAATAAAAGAATAAGAATTATCTCCATGTGCTCCTACCACAAAGATAGCTGTATATCTTGCTAACAGCCAAGTTGATTCGGTCAAGATAGGCCCTATTGATTGAATGAATTGTATGTGTCCTTCGAAACAGCAATATCACCTTCACGGCCGTTGTGGGGTTAACATGGATTTTAACTGCGTGAAATGGAATACAGTTTTGTTTGCTCTATCCATGGTAAAAACCCAATATAGACTAGCATTTTGATCTCTGCATACGTGTTCTTTTTTAAGAAACTCTGCCGAAAGACGATGCATATGGCAAAGTTAGATGCAAATAATGGTCCTTTACTATTAGAAAACAAAGAAATGAACATAATAACGAAAAATAAATATATCTAAAGTATCATCTAGAGCATAGTTTAACAAGCTTACCAATTCCCAAAAATAGATAGATAAACAATAAAACATAAAAGAAATTGATGTATTCATTCATTTAGTATATGCAAGCATGGTATTGCCGAACACCATGGTAATACCGGACACGCACATTTTTGCGCACTAATAACATTTTGGACGAGCGAGACTTCGTAGATTAACCTCACTGATCGATATCGGAAATTTGTAGCTATCGATGTCAAACGCGAACGATACGGAGTAGTTGTGCGCTGTAGGTGCCCGCAACTCGTCACCCGCGCATGCAGTAGACAAAGCACGTAAACTAGAAGTTGTGGTGTTGTCGATTTCTCAGGGTTTTATCGCGAAACTGTTTGTAATGTTCAAGACAGACATTTTAATTTTTACCTAAAAACTAGGAAATTTGAGCCTCGTTTTCCGATTTTTTTTCTTTGTCACCCGCTCGGTGAAAATGTGTACGGGGATTTGTAGGATGAATTGTGATTCTGGTGCAAGGAATAGGTGCGAAGGACATCGATTATTTCATTGCGAAAAAAAAAATGTGTCCGGTAATACAATGCGATTTTGCGCCCCGCAAAAAGACAACCATTTTAGAGGGGTATGTTTGAAGGATTATTTTCTGAAAACTTGAGCCAACAATTGACATAGGTGGGCTGAATTCGTAATTTCAAGGAGTCTATGAATAAGTGATTTTATTCTTAGCCGAAATTTCATCATCTGAGTACGGTATTCAAAGCCACGAAAAAAAAAAGCGTCCGGTGATTGGATCTTTGTATATACTGATCAACAGTGAATCAGGTACAGTTTGTTTATGTATGATGTACCCTTTATTCATCGACTACTTGAAAAAAAAAGATACAGTTATAAAAAAAACCCAAACGCGGCATGTATCCCTTTAAAAGTATGTACCAGACTATTGAATTTCAGTTTTAAAAATGCAAAAGCTCCACACCCTCCCCTTCGGTTAAGCTTAGTAAACTTAGGGGTAGCTTATACGATGAAGACACACACGGGGAAGAGAGGAGACAGATACTACAATTTATAAAATGGGTTCAAGAATGTAGCCAATTGGAAGCGCTGAAATGAGTCACGTGTGCGTGCATTAATTTCTCACTAACATGCACGGCCTGACGTCACAATGTTTACACTAGCAGTGCGCACTCAATTAGCTGTTACAAATGCGTCGCCCGCTACTATACGCGCTGTCAATCCTGTAAACAACTTCTAGTTCGGACTGCCAGCCGGCCTTTCTCGTGCATACATGTAAGGTACGTATACTCTTATACGTATATGCTCACAGTACTTGTATGTGCGGGATTTCGGAGTGCGACGTGCGTAATATGTTTGGGGCGAACATCTTCGGACATCTTTACTTTTTGACTCGAGCTAGTGCTACATGTAGCTGACTGGTATTGACCCACAAAGGTACGTGAAAAATGCTGTTAGTTTTCGACCCATTTTATATAACAAATGATGCACAGGATTATTTCGTGGCGTTAGTGGAGATGTAGCACACTCGAGGGTAGTTACAATTGTGAAATCGCATTGTACTGAATGATTTTTGATTTTATTGAAAATTTTCAAAATGTTCTCTAAAAGTATCTTCTAGATCGTTGAATTTCAGTTATATAATTCTGACCATGCATCACAAAACCAATCAAAAGTTATACGTGCTGATTTTCTGTGAGGACTGAATATAGGTGAAATTGATCAATCTATAGTAAATCTTGAGTTTCATATTTTCTCAGAAAGCAAGACTTAGTCTTCTTCAACATTATGCCAAAGTTTGGGATCATAAAACGAGCAGGATTTTTTTTTTTTAAGAATAGTGTCTTACAGACCTAATAGACTTTAGACTTAATAGAGTCCCATTTTAATCTTCTTTTAAAAAAATGTACATGTTCTTCAAATGATGATGATGCTGCTTTGAAAACTGGCATTAATGATAGACAAAAATATGAGTTAATAAAGCAGATTCAATTTCAGCTTAATGTGATAATTACGTTATTGCTGTTGCCCCAGTAGTCTGCATTTTTCATCCTATTCATCGCACAGCTAGCACGTCTTGGTAGAAAACTAAGCTCTTGAACATGTTTAATAGACCTAGTACTCCAGAGCCTCTTTTCTCAGTTCACACTTTTTGTGTGTGCTTTCTTTGGAACAATTAGATAGATAGACTTTAATTAAGTTTCACAATGATTTTATTTTAAAACTTAGAGTCTGCTCTTGCAGAAATTCTGTTAAGATAATTTTCATTTCTGGCGACTTGATTTTTATTGAAATTTGATACGAAAGCTCCCTTGTGTGGGAGAGGCGTACCCTGTCCCACGCCCTCCCCTTCAGTCGTACCATGTCTTCACACAATGATGATGCAGATGTGGAAAGTGATGTGAAAAAATTCCATATAAGGCTTTCACTTTGCCTTAAATGTTCAATTTTTCCGACTTTGCGATTGACAATATTCCAACCCCTACCCCCAAAAAAGTGTACATCATATCTTTGAATTTCAATTCTTAAAAAAAAAACAAAAAACAAAATTGCAAAGCTCCACGCCATCCATTTCATTCCCGTTTCCCAGCTCCCAGTTCCCATACAATTAATACAGAATAAAGACACACGCGGGTGACAGATACTACATTAGCATTGTGTTTGAATCTTTTGCATTTTTAGAATTTAAATAAAACGATCTAATGCAAAAATTGTGTGGAAAACACAGATACTCAGAAAAACTCAGAAAACTCAGACAATGTCAATCCCTCAAGTGTGTAAAGAGTATGGAAGGGGACGTAAACGGGGAAGGGTGTGGGAGGGGAATTCCCCCTCTTATACCCAAGGGAGAGTTTGCATTTTCAGAATTGAAACTCCACAACATGTTCCACATGCGTGAAATATCTGGACAGTTTTTTATCCAAAAAACAAGATAATTTTCCCCAATTCAGGTATTATTGGGAGAGGGGACAAAATGACATGTCGCCCTTTTTACCTACGGGGATTAATGTCCCTTCATACAAGGGAGCTTTGCGTTTTTGGAATTCTCGTCAACACATTTCTGATGAAAGTTGGGAAGCTGTCAATCCCATCCCCCAAACTTTAAATGTATTAAATCTATAAAGGGAAACCAAGCGGGGAAACGATTATTGAAGGGAAACATCCCCCTCCCACTTCATAATCCCACTCTTTTAATCATGGCCCAAAGTCCCCCCCCCCCCAACAAGAAAAAAATAATAATAATAAATAAAGGTCGTAGGGCCAGGGAATTGCTGCGATGGGTTATAAGACAACAGGCAAGGTGCATCTCAAATTTGAATATGCATCATAAATGTACAGAATACATGACATAATATTACACCACAAATGAAATATGATAAAGATATGTGAAAGTAATGCCTCTGTTACACCTGAGCCGAAACATGCTTCGAATCCACCCGAATACACGTGTTCGGGTGGATTCGGGTGCATTCTGTTCTTCTTCCACGAACATTCCGAATGGGCGAAAATTCGGGAGGGATTCTGAAACATTTGTGGAGGAATTCGGCTCGTTTTGAAATGTTCGAAATAAGCCGAATACCCTCAATACTACTCCAAATTGTGGCCCCGAAAAATTTCATTCGGGCCACATTCGGGATGTATTCTAATTGAATTCTGTTGAATTCGGGGAGGCATTCGGGGCATTCTGGGCAGATTCGGGCCTATTCGTATTATCAGGGGAATAACGGCCCGAATCATCTAGCCAATTAGACCCGAATATCACGAATAGGGCCGAATCTGTCCAGAATGCCCCAAATACCTCCCCAAATCCATTTAATTCGTTACCCGAATACAGAGCAAAATATACAGGCGAGTGAGCCCAATAGGCCAGAATACGGCCGAATAGCTGCCGATTGAACGGCCATAATGCCCCGAATAGCATCGCGAATATAGTCATATTGGCGATTCCGCTCTAATTCTGGACCTATTCGGAACCTATTTGTTTCTGATCCAGGGAGCTTTCCGAAATGATGATGATAATAATAATAATAATAATAATAATAATAATAATAATAATAATAATTGCATTTATATGGCGCTTCATACTGGTGTTTCTAAGCGCATTTGCGCTATTCATACCAAATAACTAGAAAGATCAATAACATTAACAAAACCAGCTTATTAACAATAACAAAATAAGAAGAAAAAGAAGAAGAAAAAAATACATATGATACAATGATGATAGAATAATTATTAACTGACTGTGTGCGCCACCAAAAAAAAAAGTACATCTGATTAAACAGGTGAGTTTTGAGAAGAATTTTAAACAATTAAACAGATGGGGCATTCTAAATACAAAGAGGGAGTTTATTCCAAAGATTGGGGGCAATGGAAGAGAAGGCTCGGTCACCATAACGGGTTTTTGTACGTGGGCCATGAAGTAATTGGAGAGAGGAAGATGAACGGAGGAGTCTGGCAGAAGAGGAGGAGCGAAAAAGGAGAGATTAGGTTTTGAAGATATGTGGGTGCAAGATTACGTGTGAACACGTGAACACAAATAGAGACGAATAGAGATAAATACATTCGATTCAGTCCATATTCGGGCAGAATCGGTCCAAATTAGTTCGGGAGAATTCGGTTTTGGTTTAACCCCGCCTTTTACTGTCATGGAAAACACAAACTTTGTTAACGCTGTACATATGGTTGTGCATCGATTTATTATGTTAAGGAGATTAATACCAAATACATTTTTTCTACATTAAACCCCCTACAATGGACTTTAGAACACTCACTCCCCCACCCAAACATGAAAAATGTAAAACACATTCCAAGGAGAGTAAAGTGGCTAATATTAAAGAGTTACACTAAATTCCATCTCATTTTGTATAGTGTATTGAATTTATATTGGTCCAGCAGGGTGCGGGTGCTGTTCGTTATTCCGAAGGTTCGTTATTTCAAAGGTTCGTTAATCCGAAACACACAAATTTCCTATACCTAGAGGTTCGTTAAAAATTTCGTTGATCGTTGATCCGAAATGAAATAGGGTCCATGACGAACCTTCGAAACGAGCTTTGTTTCATTTGCGGATTAACGAACCGTCGGAATAACGAATCTTTGGAATAACGAACCTTCGGAATAACGAACCTTCGGACTAAAGAACCTTCGGAATAACGAAACTTCGGAATAACGAGCTGTAACCCAGGGTGCAAGGAACCTTATTACATTTTCGGATTAATGAACCTTGGGAATAACAAACCCTGTTTCATTTTCGGTTTAACGACCCCTCGGAAGAACGAATCTTCGGAATTACGAACCTTCGGAATAACAAACCTTCGGACTAAAGAACCTTCGGAATAACGAACCTTCGGAATAACGAGCTGTAACCCAGGGTGCAAGGCAGGGCAGATGATTGTGGTTTCACATGGGCGTGGAAAACGGAAGACGTCAAAAGACGCAGCTGTCCGCAGTATCCTCAACTGTCCGTAAATGTCCGCAAGCGGACAGGGAAAATGTTGTGATACGTTAACTTGCGGTTGATTTCGAATACTAACGTTGGATGCAAATACACGCAAATGGACGGGAAGTAATTATTTTCATTATCTATTTTTTTAAAGATGGTCTGCGCCCAAGGTAGGGAAATTCACGTTCAGTTACAGGTCGTTACGTTCAGCTACGGTTACTTACGTAAGTATGTATCCGTGGAGTCCCTCTGCAAAATTTTGAACATTTCACAATTTCGCAGGCTTGGCGCCGTCATTTTGCGTTTCTTTACGGATTAGTTACGGAGAGTTAAGTCGACCTACCACCCTGCGTGTGCCTACGTTCACGCTGCGTCCCCCTACATCCATTCATCCGTATCTATCCACGGCGGGCGTATTAAACCCAACGTAAGACATTGTGTGACTGGGGCTTATTCCCGCAAAGATTACTGACAGGTCATGCCCCAGTCACACAGTGCCTTACGATGGGTTACGTCCGCCGCGGATATATACGGATGAGGGGACGCAGGGGAACGCAGGGGGACGCAGCGTGGACGCAGGCATCCGCAGGTTCGTATGTAGACGTAACTGTCCGTAACGAATCCGTAAAGAAACGCAAAATGACGGGGCCAAGCCTATGAAATTTTGAAATGTTTAACATTTCGCAGAGGGATTCTACGGATGCTGACTTAAGCGAGTAACCGTAACTAAACGTAACTTGCCGTAACTGAACGTAACGATCGATAGCTTAGACGCAGACCATCCGCAAATAAGCTTACCTCCCCTCCGTTTGCGTTTATTTCCGTCCATCGTAAGTATCGGAAATTAACCGCAAGTTAACGTATCACAAACGCTTACGGACATCTACGGACAGTTACGGATGCTGCGGACAATTGCGTCCTTTGGCGTTTTTCATTTTCCTCTCCCATGGGAATAGAGACTCATGGTAAACTACTAGTACACCACCCGTGTTGCTAAGCTGCAGCGCATTATATCTGAAGGAATACAGCAACTCAGTCGGAGCAGTGGAGTGGCAGAAGGGCTGCATGGTCAAGTTATGAAATTTCTCCCGCAAAAATGACCATGATTATTATGGTCATTTTAGGTGGCACCCATATACAGATGACATTGTTGACCTTTGGTGCAGCTGAATTTATTTTTCTTGCACTCTCTGAACCTATGTTATTCGAAAAAAGGTCAATATTTTCGGTAGGGAATGGGGTTACAGCATATTATTTACTTTTCTGGCCGGGGAGGATGTGGGACACCGATAAACTATATAAAATGAAAAGAACTGTATTTCTAAAAAGTCTTAAAGGGAATGGCGAGTAACTGATCAGTGGGAATCAGTGGCAATGCTGGAGATGATTGTTCCAATCCTTGTGGGATTCATTTAAGAGTACATTATATATCTATTGTTGTTTGAAAATTATTTGATTCAGAATGGTCTCGTATTCAAGTAATGTGCATGCCTGTACAGTGTCAGGGCGATAGTTAACGGACCTTTAACGATCGCCCCGTTACTGCACAGGTATGCTAACCAGTCCTGGAAACATTGAACTGCACATTACTTGAATATCAGGCCAGTCTGAAGCAAATAATTTTCACACAGCAAGAGATATTAAATATGTGACCCTGCACCTCAAAACAAACAAAAAGTCGCCAGACATGAATTTTTAGCTATTAAGATGATGTATAGATCAGATCAAATGGACTCTCCTAACCTATCTAAATATCGGAAAGCAAGCACAAACTCAGGAAATTGTGAACTGAGAAAAGAGGCTCTGAAGTACAATGTCTACTCAAGCGCTTAATCTTTACCAAACCGTGCTGGCTGTGCGATGAATGGGACAAAAAACAGGAAGTAAACCACCAGAGTAACAACAATGAAGAGTTTATCAGATCAAACTGAAATTAAGCATGCCTCATTAACATCACATTCTGTCTATAATTATTGCCAACTTTAAAAGCCGTAGCACTATCCTTTCAAAAGTTATTAGCGTTAAAAATGAAGAGTCTGGACAAGGTTTTTCAGAAATGAAAAAGGGATTCTAAAGACACACCTTATCACACTCTTCTACCAAAAATGTTCGAGATAAATTGCTAAAAAACACACAATTTCCTGCCCGTTTTATGATACCAAATTTTAGCATAATGTAAAAGAAGACCCGCTCTTTCAGAAAATGTGAAAAAGTCAAGTTCGGCTAGGTTGAGCCATTTCACTTGTTTTCAGTCCTCACGCAAAATCAGTGTGTGCGACTTTATGTTCGTTTTGAGGTGCACGGTCACATATACTCTTAAATGAATCCCACAAGAATTGGAGCAATCATCCCCCAGCATTCCCACTGATTCCTCGTGATCAGGTACTAGCCATCCCCTTTAACCACTTTACACCCCATGGAATGTGTATTACATTTTTTATTTTATATTTTGGAAATGTAGGGGTGTTCTAAAGTCCAGATGTTAATTTTTTTATATCTGGAAACTTATCAGGCATTACGGTAACTTCATTATATCAGTCTTCTTAAAATAACGCAGTAGGTCATGACTATCGATGCACAATTACAGACATGACAGCTAAAGCAAAGCTTGTCTATTCCATGATTGTAATTTATTTGTTCCGACTCTATTGTTTAACTAATCGATCTATATTACATTTTATCTATGGTATAATTATGCTATACATTTTTCTTTTTTTTTCATTTTAATTTATTTTCATATTTCTCACATATATCACAATAAAGTATATAAATACGAAAATTATACAAAACATAATTTAGATTAGACTTCATCGGACTGTACAGAAGTTTGATTTGGTATAAACACGAGGTCTGTATGCATGCGAATTAAACTGTGGTCATAATGCGAAAAAAAAAAATATGATGGGGCCTGCGTAAAAGCATTAGCTTGTACAGCCGCAGGTCCCGTGAGTAATCAGATTAGGGGAAGTTTAAAATACGGATTTTTTTTTTTTTTTTTAAGACCAACTATATCTGGGGAAACCTATTAAAACAAACAAAACAAAAAATCCAATTAAATATATGTCACTAAATAAAAATACAGAAAGGTCACATGTTGCAGCAGCGAACAACAACTGCTGAGATTCAAGAGGTGTGTTGCAGAGTATAGAAAATGGCGTAACTGTATGTCATAAATACATAAGTAGAAGGTGGAATAATGAGATTTGTCATGAATGTAAACAATACCGAAAGCTCAGGAGTAACATTCCAGCATGGGTCCTAAAACCAGGCATTCCGCGTGACCATAGTAACCGACAGCTGTCACGCGCGAGAATTTCGATAACCGAGTGAAACAATAGGTGCATGAACAGCGCAACAGGCAGACTGATCAAGAATAGTGTTCATGGTTAGGATCCCGCCGGACGTAGGGTGGGATTTCACGGAGCACGCGAGCGATTTGCGAAGGACGCGAATGACAAAATCCAACATTCGGAAAAGTTTTTCTCCGAATGTTTTCCGACAATGAAGCCGAAAACTATTCTTGCGCAATTTGTGCGAAGTTCCCACGACGTATGTGCGATTGTCGTGTGTATCATTGCTAAAGTACAGCATGTTACGTACACGAAGAACACGCGACGGAAATGCGAACAACGAAACATTTTCAATAATCATGGGAGAAAATGTAGCAAGGAGAGGTGCAAGCAAGAAAAAAATCAACTCAAAAAGCTTTCTTGAGTTGATTTTTTTTTCTTTCCTGTATTTCTCCTTTCTTTTTCTTTCATTTCTCTATCGTGTGTTTGCCTACATTTTTTCCCCCTAGGACGTATCTCCACTAGTAAAGCATTTGTTCCTTTTTTTTTTTTGCAGTTCCTCCAACACATAATCTCTATAGTTCAAATGAAATTTACATACTTAAAGGGAAGGTAAACCCAAAGAACAATGTGGAGTGAGTGAAAGCAGCAACATTAGTAGAACACATCAGTGAAAGTTTGAGGAAAATCGGACAATCGATGCAAAAGTTATGAATTTTTAAAGTTTTGGTGTTGGAACCGCTGGATGAGGAGACTACTAGAGGATATGACGTATGAGTGGACAACAATACAAAGAAAATATAAAGGAAATTCAACAAAAATTCACTTTTCTAGAATTATGAAAGAGCAATGGACCAACCGCTTTCAGAAAGCAGGAAGAATAATTGCTACCCTTAACATATGTCAATATCAAGTTGATGGAATTTGTAATTTTCATGAAAAATGGATTTTTGCAGAATTTTCTTTATATTTTCTTGGTATTGTTGTCCACTCATACGTCATAACCTCTAGTAGTCTCCTCATCCAGCAGTTCCAACATCAAAACTTTAAAAATTCATAACTTTTGCATCGATTGTCCGATTTTCCTCAAACTTTCACTGATGTGTTCTACTAATGCTGCTGCTTTCACTCAATCCACATTGCTCTTGGGGTTTACCTTCCCTTTAAGATTGATTTTAAGTGTATTCTGCGATTTTTTTTTGTATATCAAATATTCTTTCTCTTTGCTAGTCTTTAATTTCTTTCGTTACTATAGTTGTTAATATTTAATTGTTTGATGTTTAGATGTATACTACGATTTTTATTTGTAGAAAACGTACAGGGCATACATCCCTCAAACGTGCGCTAAACGTTCGCGAGAATGTCTCAAAAGGTACGCGAACAGTTCGCGATTACGTCGTAAAATGATCGGAAAAACTTCGCAGATTTCGCGTAACATACGCGAGACATTCTCCGAAGTTTCGGAGTCTGTTTGGGGTTTCACGAACATTTTGCGAACATCGCGCGTGTCTTGCGAAGGTCTTGCGCATATGACGAAGCTTTAAAGACACTTTCGAGAACAATTCACGAGCAAATCCCGACTAAGTGTGCGGAAAAGGTTCGCAAAAAATTTCAAACTTTTTTGAAATTATCGCCGAAGTAAAAACGACATTCGCGAACAATTGACGACGCTTCCGAACCCTCACGTTTGTTTGGCGATCTTTTGCAGACTAAAATGCGAATGCTGGATTTTGCCATTCGCGTCATTCGCAAATCGTTCGCGTGCTCCGTGAAATCCCACCCTAAGGTGGGATTTCACGGAGCACGCGAACGATTTGCGAATAACGCGAATGGCAAAATCCAGCATTCGCATTTTAGTCTGCAAAAGATCGCCAAACAAACGTGAGGGTTCGGAAGCGTCGTCAATTGTTCGCGAATGTCGTTTTTACTTCGGCGAGAATTTCAAAAAAGTTTGAAATTTTTTGCGAACCTTTTCCGCACACTTAGTCGGGATTTGCTCGTGAATTGTTCTGGAAAGTGTCTTTAAAGCTTCGTCATATGCGCAAGACCTTCGCAAGACACGCGCGATGTTCGCAAAATGTTTGTGAAACCCCAAACAGACTCCGAAACTTCGGAGAATGTCTCGCGTATGTTACGCGAAATCTGCGAAGTTTTTCCGATCATTTTACGACATAATAGCAAACTGTTCACGTACCTTTTGAGACATTCTCGCGAACGTTTAGCGCACGTTTGGGGGATGTACAGTGTATGCCCTGTACGTTTTCTACAAATAAAAATCGTAGCATACATCTAAACATAAAACAATTATTAACAACTATACAAAGAAATTAAAGACTAGCAAAGAGAAAGAATATTTGATATACAAAAAAAAATTGCAGAATACACTTAAAATCAATCTTAAGTATGTAAATTTCATTTGAACTATAGAGATTATGTGTTGGAGGAACTGCAAAAAAAAAATCAAATGCTTTACTAGTGGAGATACGTCCTAGGGGGGAAAAATGTAGGCAAACACACGATAGAGAAATGAGAGAAAAAGAAAGGAGAAATACAGGAAAGAAAAAAAAATCAACTCAAGAAAGCTGTTTTGAGTTGATTTTTTTCTTGCTTCCACCTCTCCTTGATACATTTTCTCCCATGATTATTGAAAATGTTTCATTGTTCGCATTTCCGTCGCGTGTTCTTCGTGTACGTAACATGCTGTACTTTAGCAATGATACACACGACAGTCGCACATACGTCGTGGGAACTTCGCACAAATTGCGCAAGAATAATTTTCGGCTTCATTGTCGGAAAACATTCGGAGAAAAACTTTTCCGAATGTTGGATTTTGTCATTCGCGTCCTTCGCAAATCGTTCGCGTGCTCCGTGAAATCCCACCCTAAGAGTGGGATTTCACGGAGCACGCGAACGATTTGCGAAGGACGCGAATGGCAAAATCCAGCATTCGCATTTTGGTCTGCAAAAGATCGCCAAACGAACGTGAGGGTTCGGAAGCGTCGTCAATTGTTAGCGAATGTCGCTTTTACTTCGGCGAGAATTTCAAAAAGGTTTGAAATTTTCTGCGAACCTTTTTCGCACACTTGGTCGTGATTTGCTTGTGAATTGTTCTCGAAAGTGTCTTTAAAGTCTCGTCATATGCGCAAGACCATCGCAAGACACGCGCGATGTTCGCTAAATGTTCTTGAAACCCCAAACAGACTCCGAAACTTTGGAGAATGTCTCGCGTATGTTACGCGAAATCTGCGAAGTTTTTCCGATCATTTTACGACGTAATCGCAAACTGTTCGCGTACCTTTTGAGACATTCTCGCGAACGTTTAGCGCACGTTTGGGAGATGTATGACCTATACGTTTTCTACAAATAAAAATCGTAGCATACACCTAAACATCAAACAATTATTAACAACTATAGTAACACAAGAAATTAAAGACTAGCAAAGAGAAAGAAATGCTTGATATACAAAAAAAATCGCAGAATACAGTTAAAATTAATCTAACGTATGTAAAATTTCATTTGAAGTATAGAGATTATGTGTTGGAGGAACTGCAAAAAAAAAAAGAGATCATATGCTTTATTAGTGGAGATACGTCCTAGGAAAAAAATGTAGGCAAGCACACAATAGAAAAATGAGAGAAAAAGAAAGGAGAAATAGAGAAAAGAAAAAAAAAATAAACTCAAGCAGCTTCCACCTCTCGTTGGGTACTTTCTCCCATAATTATTGAAAATTTTTCGTTGTTCGCATTTCCGTCGCGTGTTCTTCGTGTACGTAACATGCTGTACTTTAGCAATGATACGCACGACATTCGCACATACGTCGTGGAAACTTCGCACAAATTGCGCAAGAATAGTTTTCGGCTTCATTGTCGGAAAACATTCGGAGAAAAACTTTTCCGAATGTTGGATTTTGTCATTCGCGTCCTTCGCAAATCGTTGCGTGCTCCGTGAAATCCCACCCTAAGGTGGGATAGACAAGGGGTAACATAAAGAGCAACAAGAACTATACACTATGCATGCCGTACAATATAGCTGCTAAAGGTTGGGATTTCACGGAGCACGCGAACGATTTGCGAAGGACGCGAATGACAAAATCCAACATTCGGAAAAGTTTTTCTCCGAATGTTTTCCGACAATGAAGCCGAAATCTATTCTTGCGCAATTTGTGCGAAGTTTCCACGACGTATGTGCGAATGTCGTGTGTATCATTGCTAAAGTACAGCATGTTACGTACACGAAGAACACGCGACGGAAATGCGAACAACGAAAAATTTTCAATAATCATGGGAGAAAATGTACCCAAGGAGAGGTGGAAGCTGTCTTAAGTTGAATTTGCTTGCCTACATTTTTTTTCCTAGGACGTATCTCCCTAGTAAAGCATATGATCTTTTTTTTTCTTTTTGCAGTTCCTCCAACACATAATCTCTATACTTCAAATAAAATTGTACATACTTTAGATTAATTTTAACTGTATTCTGCGATTTCTTTTTGTATATCAAACATTTCTTTCTCTTTGCTAGTCTTTAATTTCTTTTGTTACTATAGTTGTTAATAATTGTTTGATGGTGTATACTACGATTTTTATTTGTAGAAAACGTATAGGTCATACATCCCCCAAACGTGCGCTAAACGTTCGCGAGAATGTCTCAAAAAGTACGCGAACAGTTTGCAATTACGTCGTAAAATGATCGGAAAAACTTCGCAGATTTCGCGTAACATACGCGAGACATTCTCCAAAGTTTCGGAGTCTGTTTGGGGTTTCACGAACATTTTGCGAACATCGCGCGTGTCTTGCGAAGGTCTTGCGCATATGACGAGGCTTTAAAGACACTTTCAAGAACAATTCACGAGCAAATCACGACCAAGTGTGCGGAAAAGGTTCGCAGAAAATTTCAAACTTTTTTGAAATTCTCGCCGAAGTAAAAACGACATTCGCGAACAATTGACGACGCTTCCGAACCCTCACGTTCGTTTGGCGATCTTTTGCAGACCAAAATGCGAATGCTGGATTTTGCCATTCGTGTCCTTCGGAAATCGTTCGCGTGCTCCGTGAAATCCCACCCTTAAAAGAAGATGTTGCTTCAGTTTTCGTTTGAATGAGGTTACAGTGGTACAACTTACAAGTTCCATAGGGAGTTCGTTCCAATATTTGGGTCCAGCGAACATAATGTTTTTTTTTCGCGAAAATTGTTCGGGTACGCGGAAGGTGATATGCGTAACGTTGACGAGTTGGATAATCATGAACTGTATAATTTCTTGTAAACATTTGGGAAAATACGTCTGGTAATTGGCCAGTTGAAAATTGAAACATAAACAGGCCAACGTTGTAATAGAATAACTCGGGAATTTTCAAAATTTTATTACTGACAAAAAGTTCGTTCGTGTGGGATAAATATCCAGTGTGGTTAACAATTCTAACAGCGCGTTTTTGTACATGAAATAACGAATCGATAGGGTTTTTAGAAGCATTTCCCCACGCCAGAATCCCATAGTTGAGATAGGGAGATATCAAAGTTGAATATATGCTCTGTAGAATATTACATGGAAAAACAGCTAAGTTTGTTAAGAACCCCGGTATTTCTAGCAATAATTCTGCTTACATAATTAACATGGGTTCTCCAAGATAAATCACTATCGATATGAAGACCCCAAAATTTTGTACTGTTGACCTGTGACAGATCAATGTTGTTTATCTTGACAGAGAGAGGTAACACAGGTAGCGAATTACTGAATAACATATACTGAGTTTTATCAATGTTTAAGGATGATTTTGTTCGCAAAAATCCATAATTGGACAGAAACAAGTTCTTTATTTATTATGTTTATAAGCGCATCAGGATTTTGATGAGAGAAGAACAAATTTGTATCATCTGCAAAACAAACGAAGGAAAGAATGTTAGAGGAGTTCTGGATATCGTTAATATATAAAATAAAGAGAAGTGGGCCTAACAAGGAACCCTGTAAAACACCACGAGAAATCAGTTCTGGTTGGGAATCGTGACCGTGAATACTTACAAATTGTTTTCTATTCGTTAAATAATCAGTGAACCATTCTAGCGCCCTTCCACGAATTCCGTAATGATTTAACTTATAAAGTAAAATGTCATAGTCTATTGTATCAAACGCCTTGAAGAAGTCAAGGAAAACACCGACAGTGTGAGAAATATCATCTATAGCATGAGCTATCTCATCAATAAATTTGAGTAATGCGTTAGTTGTACTATGTTTTTTCCGGAATCCAAATTGAGATTCAGTAAATATTTTAGCCTGAAGAAGAAAATTAAGAGTGCGTTTATACACAAGTCTTTCGAGTATCTTTGAAAAGGAAGTTAAAAGAGAAATGGGGCGATAATCATTGACAAGGTCTCTTCGCCCTTTTTAAAAAATGGGAACAACTCTGGCTACTTTCCTTTTTTGAGGAACTTTACCAGTAGATAAAGATTGATTGAAAATATAAGTAAGAGGCGAAATTATTTCATGAATCACATTTTTTACCAAGAAGTTTGTGATTCCATCATATCCCGGACGTTTTTTATTATTTAACTTATCAACAATCTTTATTATTTCATCTTCGACAATCGGGACAAAAAATAAAGATTCCATATTCCTACTACCCAGGAAAGAGTGAAATTCTCGCTGCGCTTCAGGAATTTTATCAGCCAGATTTTGCCCAATGTTTAAAAAAAAATCATTAAAAACTTCAGCTATATCAATGGGGTCATCAATACGAACAATACTGGACATTGATGATGTATATATTCATATTTGAGTTGCACAAAATCAATTCAAATTTATAGTTCAAAATTTTATTTTTCCTCTATTGCAGCCGTAAAGCAAATTAAAGGAATGCGAAAAGTCTTCACAAGGTGTATGTGACATAACTTCAGCTTTTCCCTAATGTACAACATAAGACAGTCCAATATGTGATAACCTTGTTGCCATAATTATACTAACTGAGCAGGGATCGTCAGAGAAAAACACATTTTCCATAATTATTCATAACAATCTGTAACTACTGAATTGAATTGAATAACTGAAACTGCACTGGTCTTGCACTCGAGACAAAGTGAAGAGTTCCAGCACGTTTATTTTCATATTTCACTTGACATCAAAATACATCCCCCCCAAAAAACAAAACAAAAAACAAACCAAGCTAGATACAAAATATGTTATAAGTCGGGCCATGAACAGAAAGTGTGTCAGCATACATAATGTACATAAGACAATTCTCTATAACTTGTGAAATATGATGGAACCGCAAAAGCAAAGTTTGTAAACGCCGGTTCCATGAAAAAATACCGGTGTAAATTTGCTATGCAATCAATGGAGATAGGACACAAAGTAATAATGACGAAACGGTATGAAAGCTAAAATATCAAAGTACAAAGGGAAAAAGAAATAAAAGAGAAGAAAAAGAAAAAGTGAAAAAAACCAGCAACAACAAGAACCCAAAGAATACGAACTGAGTGAAAATATGGCATATAGATACACAAGTGTATACGTGCACATTATCTATAATCAACTTCATAATGAGTTCACAATGTTAATACAGGTACGGATGCAGTGATTATATAACGGGAACATAAACCAGAAATATATATTGAACGACGATACTGCGCATATAACATATAAGATAAAATCTCATTAGGCCGGTTATATTCATTTATTAACATTGATTTCAATATTTCTTATTAACTGAACGAATAGCTATCCTTAAATATGCGTAACTCTCCGCATGCCAGTATTCCGAAGTATTCGGAAGTTTACGCAAGTCAAAAAAAAAAAAAACCAAATAAGGTGTCAATTCGTAAGATTATCCGCAAGTGGAGTCAGGTGTCTGCATCTGATCGTATCTGATCGTATCTGTCCGTATCACCTTCATTTTTCCGTTTTTTTTTTAATTCTTGTGACGGCAAGGGATCCGCGGGAACAATGACTTTTTTGGACGTAACTCCGGACGCAGAGCATTATGTGACTGGGGCCTCATGGAGCCTTCATGACCTTACGGTTTTGCCTGTAGTTTACCATGGATGCCAGTACGTCCCCTCCCAGCACTCCAGCTCGCAACTTTTCACATTGGTTCTCTCACATTAACATTTCTCTCGTTACGATTAACGTCTGTACTGCTTTTCAAGTTCTAGGGACATCAGCCTGTTTTAGTGCTCTGTCATCCAACACTAATCCTTTTATTATTGAGAAGTAAAAGATATAACATGGTGACTTGTACTGTCGAATCTGAAGTAATCCCGATAACTCTTTTTTTTTCTCGTAGACCTAACAGAGTCAAGTTTTGCAACGAGAAAATCAACAAAGGCAACTCACAAAAAGAAGGACAATGTACGGCACAAAATGCAGTTTCTGTCTTTTTCCTCAGTTTAACTGTCTACAACTCAAACCCTTGCTTGATGCGGGTTTGTTTCTAACCTTTTGCTGACTTCAATATATTACCAGGTATTTTTCGAAGTTCGATCTGAAAATAGAGATTTTTACCTGTCAAACGAAGTTTTCCATGACACTATAGTGAATTATTGTGTACCGCACATACAGCATCGGAAACATGATTAATAGAAGAAATAATCATACTTACCATCGGTAGCTTGAACCACAATTGCCTGGTTGGAACCCATTTTGTCCATTCTTCCAATACCGTTCGTAGCATCCGCGAAGTATACCATCTGGGTACTAGCGTCGTAGTCAACGTAAAGTGGGTCTATACCCACTGTGACGGATCTACTGGCGAACTGACCGTTTGTAGTTTGCTGGTCTCCCGATTGTATGTCCGAAATGAGGATTTTGTTAGTCATTGGCAGGAACACCTGAGAGCTCGCTAAAACAGGAATATAAGTATAAAATGAATAATTATAAGCATTACATGAAATAATTGGAGGTCTGAAATGGTAAAATGCTGCAGATCAATGTGAAACAATTGTAGAGATGTGTAGGCATTGTATGCATATTGTGTCATTTTAGGTTACTCCAAGATGAATTAAAGAGATGGCAAAGTTTTGGTTGACACGGGGTTTTCGGTTTCAAGCTTTTGCGAGATAATTACAAATTATTAAGAGCAGACATTCCAGAAAGACTAAAAGCTTATTTGATGGAGATCAGTTTTGAAATGGCGAGGTGTATAAAAAAAAAAAAAAAAAAAAAAAAAAAAAAAAAACCTCCTCCCACAAAAATACCAAAACAATAACAACAAAAGGTCCTAATAAAACCTGAATCCACCTTTTTATTAGGACTTCTTTGCTTATGAATATTTCAGCTGTTTCAAAACCGATTTCACCAAATGAATTGTGAATTTCTTTCAAAATATTGTCTTTTTAAGTATTTTATAAGTGGATTCTCATACAAAAACATGAATGTCTATCTCAGCCAAGACTATATACAATCCTTTTGAAGGGTGAAAATTAGACAACAGCTGCCACTCTCTCTGTCTCTCTCTCCCTCTCTCTCTCTCTCTCCCATATTCAAGTAAGTCAATGATGTCGGTCTTGTGGGATGACCCCACATCGGGTGCACGTATAGAGACGGACACCCACGAGTCATACAGCCTGTGATGAAAGCATCATAGTTTAAAGTTGGACTGGCTCATATGAATTATTTTAGGCAAAATTGTTTGAGGATATCAAAAATGGCAACATTCAGAATTAATTAGATCAGTAATTTGGTTGCAAATTGGCAACTGGTTTGAATGAAAATTGCGATAGAAATATATGTCTTATTTTGCTTATATGAAAAATGGTGAAAGTACACCTGAAATTGTTCCCACTTAGCCTGTTGCCAATTTGACTCTTGTACAGAGTGACATACTTTATATACAGGTGTATTAGCACATTCTTAGACAATGCACCTTACATAGCACCATGCATGTGTATGCACAGCCAATGTACAGCTGCTACACACACATGCACACACGGTAGAAGCCAATATGGACTGGACCACATGTAGGTTGTAGTGAGCAACATGGATCCTCTTTCTGCTGGAATACTGAAGAATTGGATCCAAAATACCTTGCAAAAAGCAGGCAAAGAGGTTAGTTTTTGCTTTGTTTAAGTAAAACCATGATTTGTTGGAAGCATAAAGTTAGAAACAGTTAATACAATTTAACTTAGAAATATATATTGTTGTCATGTTGATGTGAGTGTAATGTACACTGCAGTTGCTGTGTAGTAGGGCATGTATATCTGTACGCACTCATAAAAACTTCTGAAAAGTTATGTTGTTATTTGTATTTATGTATACACATTTGGTATTGAATTTAGAATTTGAAATTACAAACCAAAATAAATAAGTAAGAAAATATTGATAATTATTTCAATTGAAGGTTTGACAGTTCAAGTAAGAATTCATTTTTTGATTGTGAATGTATGTTAGATTTGAGTCAGTTCATCTACATGTGCATCATTATGTTAAATGAGGTAGTAGAATTGAGATGCCTATGGTATTGGTCTGCATTTTCATTTGTCAATTCATATGTAATTTTGATTGCAAAAAATGTTATAGTGAAGTGAATAGATTAAGTCTATAAAGGTATTTATTAGACTTTTCGTCTGAGAAACTCTGTTTATATAATTATGAATCTGATAATTGGTTTGATGTACATGTACTTATGATTCTTTACTATGCATTATTACTCAATAGTTTTCACGGAATTATGCACGGAATTATGCAAGAAATCATGAATGGAACTAAGAACGGAGTTACACATATGGAAATAATTCTGGAATCAAGTGAAACGAAAATGCGAAACTTCGAATAAAACATAATTCCCGTAGAAACCTTTGTTGGTGTTTTTGTACTGTCGACCACTACAGCCACACAGCCCATGAGTTCGACACTAAGGAAACAAGGGCAACGAGACCGATACATAAACATCATGTTGTATCTGTCAACCTCGTGGGCTGTTTTTACTTATATAGTGTCGGTCTCATGGGCTGTAGGACTCGTGGGCTGTACGGCTCGGTGCCAGGTAAAAATGGCAGAGGTAAAAATGGCAGAGGTAAAGATGGCAGAGGTAAAAATGGCAGGGGTAAAAATGGCAGGGGTAAAAATGGCAGAGGTAAAAATGGCAGAGGTAAAAATGACAGAGGTAAAAATGTCAGAGGTAAAAATGTCAGAGGTAAAATGTTAGAAGTAACGAGAGCGATTTCGTCGGAGATAAACGTATGAAGAGGTTTTGAATGATAACTTAGCCAGAGCAAACTGTATTCATCGAATTATCAAATCCAAACTGCAGATTTGAAGAATGTTTATTGAATTATGTTTTAAAAAGATTAGAGCACTCTCATTATTCTGAGTTTGATACAGCATGACATTCTGATGACACATCAGAAGTAGGTACACAGTGAATTGTACATGACTTCTGATAGTTAACAGTTTTTAATGGTTGCTCAGCAATGTGAACGCAGGAGGGAATACAGATCATTCTTATTGATACACAGAAAATGGGGAAAAGTGAATATGATACCACTGGCAAATTACGTCCCGTAAAACCATACTGTTGGAAAGACATGCATTTTTCTTCTCTTTTTTAATGCGGGGTGTGGACTTCTTCTTGTCTGTATGGTTGAAGATCACCTGGACACTTGGAAAGCAATATACCGTGAAGTACCTGGTTTAGCAAATATTTAATCACAGAGAATATAACTTTTGAGCCCAGCTATTAGTAAAATTGCATTTACATTGAACATTTTTAATTGAAAAAAAAATAATGATGCGCACTGTGGGGCACGACATATTTCAATCTGTCTTAACGGATAACGTACTATTATGTTTCTTTGGAAATATAGATATTTCTCCTTTAATCATGCTATTAATGAACATCTTTAATTATCACACAATGAAGGATTAAAAATCTAGGGCAGCTAGTGTTACTTTATCGGATTGTATACCATGTTGTTATCATGTTGTTCTCGGGGTGAAACCCGGAAACTGTAGCATTATCAAGTTTCATGAATAATGAATATAAGTTCATTTTGCACTACGATATATTCATAAGCATTATGCCCTTCAGCATGGTGTTGTGGAGTTTGCCTGTTATATCAAAGAGGTTCTCTCGCCTTCTTGATGATTATAGTTTACCTGCTGATGGTTACATGCCATCATCATAATGCATGGTGAATATCAGAATTGTATAAAATCCGCTAGGTTTGTTACATGCTAAATAATTCTGGACTTAGAAATTACTTATATCTGGCTTACGTTACAGTCGACGGGTTTTCCTACGTAAAATCTCACAAGGCCTGATCACGACATAATGTAGAAGTAAAATTACAAAACGCAAAACACAAACTACAGCAGATGTATCGGCAGACATAAGTAAACTCTTGCAAAATGTTTTATTACATTGTTCAAATATCACATGGCGCAGAAACAAATGTCTCGAAATTTAATGAACACTTTGTGGTCACTTTACAAACTTATGCCTACTTTAGCAATAGACTGTTCAGTGAGAGTAAAAACCGATAGTTTGCCATGGGATTTCTTTCAATCATTGTTGAACGAATCCGCAGGCGAAAAAAATGTAAATGTTTGATGCCTTTCAAACTTTAATAGCTGTTGCCCCAAAGCATGGGCGTAAATCCAGGAACACATCTAAATCAGGTCAATAGCACCGTGAGACCCAGAGATATTCGCAATTGTAGATTTCAAATGGCGACCATTTTGAAATCTAATAGGCGGACATAAAGAGAGAATTCCAAGTGGCCCAATATCTGAAAATGTTTGCAACATGTTAATGTACATTTGTGCCAAATTTGGTGCCTCTATCACAAAATGCACGATAGGTTTCCTAAGCTGCCCCACTAAGAGTATTTAGTGATACCCGTCTATATATAAAACATTTTCGTGTAATTAATGATTTGTTTAACCCCTAATTTTGGGGGATTGGGACATCAAGCGGGGAGAAATGAGACAACCTGGAGAGAAATTGGATAACCATCATGACCAAAGTAGGATTTACATCTCGCGGGGAGAAATGTAACACTGCCCTATTAAATGGCTCCCAGTGGTAACAGAACCAGTCAAAGATCCCTGCCAATTTCTAATACCTACATGTCTGTTATCAAGCAATTTTATTTTCAGAAGTTTGCACACTTATTAAAATGCCTATTAACATAGTATAGGACCTACCAGATCTATAGTAAGTTTGATATTTTGCTGACTATACCTGTAGAGCTGTGTAGGGGTTACATGTCCATTTTCAGGTGTACCGAGGCTCATCTTTTTACTGATATATAATTGGATTGTTGACTGGCCAAGCATTTTTCAAGTTACTTGAGTGTCCCATATTTCTCCCCGGTCTCCCCCGAGCTGTATTTCAGAAGGCACGAAAAGCGCGTATTGCGAGAAAGGTGTCAGAAACATGAAGAAAAAAAAATATGTCACTTTTACCTCGTCCTCTTGCATTTCAACAACTAAATTTTTATCAATGGCAATTTTAACTCTAGCATTTTGACCACTGACATTTCGACCACAGACAACTTTAACTCTGACATTTTTACCACTGACATAATTATTTACCTCTGACATTTTTACCCCTGCCATTTTTACCTCTGCCATTTGTACCTCTGCCATTTTTACCTCTGCCATTTTTACCTCTTCCATTTTTACCTCTGTCATTTTTACCTCTGCCATTTTTTCCCCTGCCATTTTCACCCCTGCCATTTTTACCCCTGCCATTTTTACCTCTGCCATTTTTACCTCTGCCATTTTTACCCCTGCCATTTTTACCTCTGCCATTTTTACCCCTGCCATTTTTACCTCTGCCATATTTACACCGAACCGTATGACTCATGGGTGTCGGTCTTGTGGGACTACCCTACCTCCTCTTCATTCGTGAGATTTATGACATTAATGACATACAAAAATCACTGGCGTACTCTGATTACAATCGATATTAATGATTAAGAAAGGATACCCAGAAAAGTAACACGCATACTGTGATGTGAATGGCGTTAAATAGAGCAAGATATCAGGAAACTTTCAATCAAAGAAGCATGTTGACTGTCGCAATCTTGCATGACATTGTAATTGTTTTATTTCAAAGGTTCTTGCGAGTTATTATTTTTCTTCTTGCCAAAATGTGACAAGGAAATAATGAATGAATTTGCTCTTACTCAAACCCCATCATATTTTTCGCATTATGATGTAAGTTTAACTCGCATGTATACAGACCTTGTGTTTGTTTATACCAACACAAACTTTTGAACATTCCGATGAAGTTCTATTTCAAATTATGTTCAGTATAATTTTCGTATCAATATGCTTTATCGTCATAGCCTATATGTGAGAAATATGAAAATAAATTGAAATGACTAATGAAATGAACTGTTATAAACTCCTTTGTTTTAATAGGGAGTATTTACATTTTACATGTGCAAATGACAACACTTCTACAGATTTGAAAGGTGTTTTTTTTAAAGGGGAGAAGAAGGAAGAAGAAAATCTCTTCAGCTGTAATCCTCAACAATGAATCTCCATGAGACCATGTTTTGTTTATATTCAAACTCTAGGCTTAGTTGTAATTTTGTGCATATTTTTCTATGTTTGATGAAAAAGTTGTGCATCCAGACATTTAAGATAAATGAGCCTCATTTTGAAATATGTAATGAATGGCATGCTCCAAATGGAAGACTGTAAAACATTTGAAGAAGAGAAGATGAGATTTGCACATTTTTCTATGTTCATGAGAATGTGCATCCAGAGATTTTATGTGATGCATCGTTGTTGTGGTTTCAAATGAATGTCAGTATGCCTTTTTTTTTCAAATGGAAGAGCAGAGCATAATGATATTTGAAGAGGAGGAAAAGATTTTCACATTATCCTAGCTATGCTCGGTGGACTTTCTGTGCCTCCAGATATTTTAGATGAAGCCTTTTTGTGAATGGTTTCTAATGAAATGCAGATATGTTTCAGAAAATGGAAGTATGTAATAACATTTCTAATTTCAATTTTAATTTCAATTTATTTTCATATTTCTCGATGAAAAAATACGTCAAATATAACAAAATTAAATGAAGTACATGATATCAAGCTGGAGACATACATAAAATATTGCAAATATATAAAACATATAGTGGTCGATCTATGTAGTTTGGAATATGTGAATGAATGCCAAAGAAATATGAAGGAACCTACTTACAAGCGAGCTTGTTGAGCGTAGGTTCCAGTTATAATCGAGTTAAAGATTAAGATGGGGAGCACGGGTACAACAATGACCGAAACATAGAGGGAAAAAAGGTACAATTATACAGTTATATAACAAATTCTTTTCTAGTGCAGATTTAGGGTCCGATAAGCCACATACTGTAGGCGGGTGAACCATTGTCGTTCTGGCAATAATAAGAATATGACTCAATAAATAGTAACAATGGTACGGTTTACAAAGTTTTAGAAATTTATACATTGCGTGTATTAAGGAGGGAACACATGCACCTGCAAATCCCCCCCCCCCCCAAAAAAAAGACATTCAACAATCAGTTACAGTGCAGAGAGAATTAAAATACCAGCTGTTACCTCGCCAAAGCTGTCTTAAAGAAGGAAGAATATACAGTAGGTCATAAACACAGTGACAGAATTTGAGGGCACAAACAGCTGGTTTAACATGACAACAACCCTGGAGTACAGTACAGCGGGATAGTCCTGTACAGCACCAAACAGATTTCAATGAGCTGAATTAATGAAATTATTCAATAAATACTGTCTTAATTTGCATTTAAAGGATGATAGTGATAAACGACCTGTGAGATCGTTCCAGTATTTCCGTCCCGCATTGTTTTCATTGCGAAAATTGTTCGAGTACGTGGAAGGTGATAAGCGTCCCGTTGGCGGGTGGGATAATTGTGAACTGAGTAGTTTCTTTTGAACATGTGAAGAAAAACATCAGGAAGATCATTCGTGGAGTATTTATACACGAAAATACCTACGTTGTAATCAAACAAGTCAGTCAATTTCAAGATTTTATTCTTGTGAAAAAAAAATGAATTTGTATGAGATAGATATCCGGCGTTATTGATAATTCTGATGGCGCGTTTTTGGAGAAGGAAAAGTGAATCAAGCAAAAATCTGGACGAATTACCCCATGCAAGAATTCCATAGTTGAGGAAAGGGGAAATCATTGTTGAGTATATAATTTGTAATATATGTATGGGGAAAAATATTTCAGCTTATTTAAAATTCCTATGTTTCTGGACAAAATTTTACCTAAATAGTTAATATGGGTTTTCCAGGATAGAGCACTATCAATGTAAAGTCCTAGAAACTTGATACTATCTACCTCGTTTAAATTGATACCATTGCTCTTAACGTAATCAGAAACAGAGTGCAGAGAATTGATGAACAGCATACAATGCGTCTTGTCAATATTTAGTGACAACTTATTCGCGAGGATCCAGGACTGAACAAGTTTCAGTTCATTGTTTAACATAAATAACATAATAAGCGTATTAGAGTTACGATGTGAAAGAAATAAATTTGTGTCATCAGCAAAGCATATGAAAGAAAGAATCTGAGACGAATTTTGGAGGTCGTCTATGTACAAAATAAATTATAATGGGCCAAGTAGGGAACCCTGGGGGACACCACAAGAAGTTGTTTTCAAGAGAAACTCGTAACCGTTTGAATAGACATATTGCTTTGTATTAATAGTAAGGCAGTCTTTAAACCAATCTAAACCTGTCGCACGAATGCCGTAATGGCTTAATTCATAAAACAAAATATCATGGTCTATCGTATCGAACGCTTTCGAGAAGTCGAGAAAAACACCGATGGTATGGGAAGCGTCGTCTAAAGCATGTGCTACTTTATCAATGAAAGCTAACAAAGCGTGGGTTGGCTATGCTGTTTTCTCAATCCAAACTGAAAATTTGAAAGAATATTACAATTGATAAGGAATCTAAGAGTTCGTTTGTGAACAAGCTTCTCCAAAATTTGTGAAATTGAAGTTAAAAGAGATATTGGACGGTAATTGCTAACCGATCCTTTAGCACCCTTTTTGAATATTGGAACGACTCTAGCAATTTTTATCTTTTCAGAGACTTTTCCAGTTGACAAAGATTGATTGAAGATATACAATGTAAGTACATTGGAAGTAGAGGAGGAGGAGTATTTCGCCCGTAATTCAATGTTTTATGATTTTTCATTTGTGCCTCCTGACATTTTGGATGATGCCTTTTATAATATGGTTTCTAATGAAAGGCATAAACAAAGGGGAAGTGTTCAATAACGTTTCAGGAAGAGGAGAAGAACTTCACCTTTCCTGGGTTTGATGAAACTTTTTATACATTCGAACAGGAAATATGGTATTCTTTTATTAATGTTCCCTAATATTGATGAATTACATTGTGCCTACTGTACCATAGCTCATTCTTTGAAGTTATCTGGTCGTTTTCTGAGCTGTGATGCCCATCTCCAGACGGTTGCACGTCACGAGAAAGACACCCACGAGTCATACAACCTACGAGTCATACAGCTCACAAGTCATACAGCCCATGAGTTATTCAGCTCACGAGTCATACAGCCCATTAGTTCGACACTAAGCCGATAAGGCCCACGAGACCGACACATTACGCGCCGTGTTGTATAGCTGTCGCGTTCGTGGGCTGTTTTTCCCAGTCTGTCGAACTCATGGCCTTTATTTGCCTAGTGTCGAACTCATGGGCTGTATGACTCGTGAGCTGTATGACTCATTGAGCTGTTTTCAATGTCGAACTCAATGGCTGTATATTTAAAACTCATGGGTATCGGACTAGTGTGACACCCCTCTCCAGACATCTTTTGCTGTGTGTAAAGACAGGTGAATTTCTATCTTTTCTTCCATAAAAACAAACTTTACACATTGGCTGCATTGTGCTTCAAGGTTAACACATGTGCATTGTGTGAAGTACATGTATAATGAGTACATGTAACATGGAACTATCATTTGCTTTTACAACTTTAATCTTGTACGTCAATTCATTTTTATCCCAATGTCATCACCACGATCGTACTCGTTCGTCTCAATTCTTTTAATCGAGTCATTGTTTTCAAATGAAGTTGTACAAATTTCCAAAGGCCGCTTTATAATGACATCAATGAACTGCTGTCTCTTTCTACGGATAATTATGTAACTAAGTAGTGTATAAAATGGGATATCGCAAAAATTGTAGGTTTAATTAGCAGAGCTACCAAGTCTCACGCATTCTGAGTGAGACTCAAGCATTTAGGGGTCGTCTCACGATCTCACGCATGGCACCCATTTTTCTCACGCATCGGGCAAAGTCTGCAATTTGGGCCCATAATAAGGAGCATAGCTCAAATTGAAGGTATACTTTCCTTTTGTCTTTCAAAATAAGTAAAAAATAGTCACTTAAGTATGCACCTGATCGCACCATTAAGAGCTAAAAATTGAAAAAGCTCCCTACCGTGAGAGGCGCCACAAGGGGAGGCGGGCCGGGACCCCTCCCACACCCTCACTTGCGCACACATTTGCTCGTCGAGATGCTGAGTCATGAAAATCTCACTCATAGAACTTTTTTGAACTTGGCATCCCTAAATTAGTACTCGTCCAAATTCAGTTACAAAGTATTTTCTTTTTAAGTTTGAAAAAAAAAAATCTATTCACAAATACGCTAAGTCTTTATCTCGGAAAGAAACAATATTAATTTCAACAATGGAAATAATAGTTTCTACACAGTCGGGTATGTACTTCATACATGAACAGCGAGATGTTTCTTACATCAAAATTTCGCAATTGTATCAATATATAGTCATTTGAAGGATGTATTGCCGCTTGTATCAACTTGTGCACCGTTTGAAATTGTTAGACTTGATACATGTATTAGTAACAGGAAAATAAGTGTCTTCTAGAGCCGTTCCAGCTTCATTGTCAATGTTTGATTACTGCATGTTTTAATTCACCAACTCTTGTTTATTGTCTTTTATAGTGAAATGGTGTCACCAATAATTTTCATTGCCTTCTTACTTAATTCACGACATGGGTCCAATCTTCAATTTTGTCAACATTAATGTTATAGTAAATTCATTGCGCTTATGATTACCTTCTTCATTAATACATTATGAATATTTCCCGAGTTTGTTGTGATGTGAATAATCGAGATGTTAAGCATCCATAGTCCTCCTTTTTTTTGAGGGGGGTGGGGACGGATGCCTGACCTTCTGAATAAACACCGGATATTTTTTTTTTTTGGATAATTTCATTGGGTTATTTCTAAATCACTCAGAGAACAAAAATTCTTGTACACGATTCAAGAGTTAACATTTGATCAGAAATGGTCTCACATACACTCTTCTCCCTACAAAATCTCTGCTATATTTTGTTATTGTTTAATTTGGCAAAAAGGTCTGTCTCTATAGAGACACCTTTTTTTTCAAACTTAAATGCACGATTTCTCACGGTGCATGCGAAGATACATCTTTTTGCCAAAATAGCGTGGGTGTCAGTGCCTGTAAACGTGGTTTGGCAAAGAGGTGTATGTCTCTAAAAGTGCTAGTTCTTAAGTATTTTTGTAAAGCTTGATGCAAGAAAATTATCAGGAAGTGAAATTGAAAGTGTATACCAAATCCTGGAATGAAATCCCTGAGCGCTGCACAGTTTAGTTTGCCCAAACTTTAAAAGTCGATTTTCTCGGCTTTGTAATCGCTGTAAAACGGCAGATATATACACCTTTTTGCTAAATCACGACCGTGCCATAGACAGGACACAAAGGATATAGTGAATAATTTTAATGTTCTTACCTGGTCCTGCCAAGAAGCAAGCTATGATCAAAACAACTTTTGTCCTGGAAGTCATGTTTCTGTTATGTCGTCCGGCTGGTGACTTCCTCCGAATGTCGCTCTAAATATAATCTATGGAGAAGAATATTTCATATCATAAATATTTGCGATGTGAACACATTAGATTATTACGTGACGTCGCTAGTTTGACAAATTCGCTACTGGAACTACCTTGTAGAATGTTGCAGGATGCAATTACCGAAGACCTTATCGTAAAAAATAGGGTGGAACCTCAAAAATTGTTTCATTCCAACAGAAGGTATTCATACCAGACATCCTTGAAATCCAAGAAATAAACACTATTGTTCCGCAGATTTAAGATTATCTGGGCATGCATAAGATTATCTGAGCATGCATACACATGCCCTTGGGGATGTGTGTGTGTGTGTGTGTGTGTGTGTACGTGCGAAAAATATTTGGTCCATATTATTCTAAAGAAGCAGTTTTATTTACTCGAAGATGATAATGTTGCTTTAATTACCTGTCCACTCTTGCATAACGCGGGTAGCCAAAAAAAGTGCAAAAATAAAAAAAATAGAAAAATAAAAACTTTCTTCAACGGCTATAAACATCTTAGTCTTTCGTTTTCAGCCCGCAACGTAACACCCTTACGCTCATTTTTATTTTCTCATAGTTTGCATCACTTGCTGGAAACTGATTAAAAAACATGAAAAATATGCGAAACCTTAGTTTTCTCCGTCCGAAAAAACAGAATGCTGTTAACAAAAAGCCCAATTAAAAGATCCATTCTTCTCGACCTCTTGTGGTTCATGAAGTCTTGAGATCCGACATTATTCTCCTCTTTATGACTTCTCACATCCATTTAAGTATCTTCTGGAGATCTTGTGTCCAAAACGGTAAAAAAGCAAGATCCCGTAGTCATATATCCCTCCCTCTCAAACTCAATGTTAAAAAAGACGAGATTTCACATGACTATGGTAGCTATAATGGTTCAGTATTAATGATGATAACAACAGTTATGATATCTATAATTACGATCATAATAGCAATAATGATGATAATACATGTAATAGCAATAGTAAAAATCGTACTTTTAATGATGATGACATCAATGATAGGCCTGATAACAGTAATTTCCTGTTATATAATGTTTTATAACAACGGTTCCGAGCCGAAACCCCCCCCCCCCCAACAAAAAAAAAAGAAGAGTAGAGTTAGATTATAATATATGGTAGGTAGCCTTACCTCTTGTGCTGCTCTAGATGGAACATGTTGTAATGGCACAATTACGGAATTATACAAGTCCGGATATATACTGTTACATAAGCATGAAGTGAATAGCTCAGTCGTTAGTGTGCACAGCGACTTTAGTATTTTACTGTATTTTACTTTTTTTTGTGATGCCGAAGGCATGGTGTCGAACAGGTGCTCATGATGCATTGTTGCATGCTCAAATTATTGTCAATGAACACAATTAGGTCATGGAGATTTTCTTTTTTAAGGCAATAATATCAAAGCAAGCAAAAATGCAAATTTGGCAACCTCAAATTTTTTTTTTTTGATTTGCGATGTCATGTGTTACATTCCTTTCGTTTAATCTTTACCGTTCATTTTTTCAAAGGATGACCACAAAATTACAGCAGATACACAGCTGCTTCATGTCTAAAAAACTTTCATTTCGATTTTCTGACTCTTGGTAACGTGCGATTTATGAGTGTCGTTAATGTAGGGCCTACATGGTATGATAGATATCCATGCACGTGGGCAAAAATATTGTATAGCAGACCAGTGTAAAAACGCTATCCAATAAGATGGACCCAACACAGAACCCTTGCGTAACCTCACCCCTTTCCAATTTTCGACAGTGAGCCATTGAAAGCAGTGCATTATTTACGATCACATGGATAAGAAACAAACCACCTAAGAATAGCCCCTCTTACCTTATGCAGCTGTAACAACTTTGACAAGGACCAGTTATACCGTATGGCAACTACCCCCTTCCCCCACCCCTACCCCCCCCCCCAAAAAAAAAAGAAATACAACGGGACCTCTGCAATGATAACATTAAAATATTAAGTCAATCCAAATACTGTTTCAGGGTAGGAAACCAAAACTTATTTCCCACATCTCACATAACATCTATATCTCTCTCCAAGTTCTGTTCACTGTGTTCGCATATTAACAACGTGCACAAGAGCTTGAAAGTGCTTAAACTTCGAGAAAAAAAAATGCGAAACTTCTTATGAAATATGAAAGAGCGTGTAATATATGAGGAATTCAACGTTTATTTGATGAAAATTGTTTTTGAAATGCCTGAGATATAAAAAAAAACAATTTTTTTTGTATTTCTGGATTTTATTGATCAGATCGAAGAACATCGTGATTTTTCACAGGGTATATGACAAATACATTTTTTAAATCACAAAACAAAAGTTTGATAGCATTCAATGATAGTAAAACTACCAGGCGTCTGATCCTTTTTTGGACTATAGTCTCTAATACACGTTAACACCAATAGTTCTAGAATCGTATACACAGAAAACGAGGGGGAAAAAAATAAAAAGAAAAAAAATAGGCTTCAATGGAAACACCAAATATTACCAAAGACCAGACAAAACAAAACCAAAGGCGTAAGAACACACACTACAATAAAAAAAAAACAAAAAAAAAACAAAAAAAAAACAAAGGTACTATTCACCTAGCTCATTTATGCACTCTCCGTAACTTCCTTTGTACGATAACATTATTATACACCCAGCCCTGGGCTGAAGATGCGAAGTCTCCTGTCCTTTCTCCCGGCATGGGGGGGGGGGGGGGGGGGTATTCGACGCAGCAAATCTTTGAGGTGATAATGCAGGACAGAACAATTGTTTCATGAACATAAAATACCGTGAAAGCCATGACAAGAGAGAGAGATAGAGAGAGAGAGAGAGAGAGAGAGAGAGGGAGGGAATTAGAAAAAGGAGTATAAACCGCGGTGAGAAAGAAAGGACCATCAGAGCAAGGGAAAAGAAGAAGAGAGTGGGAAGTGCATTTGACTTTCTATAAAGATATTATTTGTTTTATTTTCCTCCACTTTGCTCCATGCAAATCAAATTTATTTTTGCTTTTAGCTATTTCTTCTTCAATCAAACTATATTTTTTTACATACTGCACAAAATGTTGCCTTTGAGGACATAAACTTTGATATTTACAACTTAAAATAAATTGTTTACCCAATAATAATATGAAATTGTATGAAAAAACAAAATCGTTCCTCGGATGTATAACACCATATAACACCTTTTGACATGAAAACAATTGCAAGGAATCAATTTTCCTTTTTTCCTCTTTAAACAATGATTCCCAGAATACTGACACCTTCCGACAATCAAAAAACAAATGTTCTATTGTCTCCGGTTCACTTTTACAAAAGGAACATCTTGAGTCGTCTTTTCTTCCTATTCGAACAAGCCACGAATTAACAGGGATCAAATTATTCAATATCTTATATTGCGTTATTCTTAATTTTGTATCAATTGTCAAACGGGCAGGTAATTTGAAAAGAGATTGAACATCTTCAAATCCAATGTCATACATAACGTCAAAACGATCAAAAACACTAGATTTTCCAGGGTTATTCAAATGCAGATATATATTACATAAATGCTTTGTTGTTACGTTATGTAATTCCAACCATCTACCATTAACCCAAATTAAAGGAATAATACTCAGGGGTTTAATAAAGGGGTGATAATTTTGACGAAGAAAAAAAAGCTTCCATTCACTTGGCATCTTCTTGAAGCAATCAAGAAGAGTGAAATACTGAGTAAACTGTAAACCTTTACCCTTACAATCCTTCCAACGCAGAGGTCGGCCGTATTCATCTAACATATCAGTTACCTTCAAAAAACCTTTCTCTACTATATGTGTATTAAACATAGACTTCCCGTGAAACAAAATGTATTTATTATTCCAGATTATTTGATTGGGTATGCTTAATTCTCTGTTTGAAGGAGGGACCACGTTTCTAATACCTCTAAAAACCACCGTGAAACATTAATCTTTAACTTTGAAACATCGAAGTTGCAGAAGAACAAAAATTCTCCTCCTACAGATGCTAACAAATTCAAACAAATGGATTTCCATTCTTTTGAACATGACCCAAATAACCTCTGCACCCATTTTATTTTTTGAGCTTGCATCATTGACTTTAAACAGCACATTTTCAAACCTCCCTCCTCATAATCTTTTACTAAAACATCGCGCCTTATTCTATCTGGGCTTCTCCAAATGAATTCATAAATAACTTTATTCACGTCATGTATAAAAGAATCTGGCACTGAAACTATACTAGCGATATATAGCAACTGAGATAAAGCATAAGTCTTAACAATCTGAATTTTCCCGTAGAGGGATAAATCTCTAAATCTCCACCTGTGCAGTTGAGATTTAATATTCATCAAAATTCGTTGTAATTGTGCCTTTCGGTCGTGAAAAGAATACGAAATATCTATTCCTAAAACAGTGAGAGCAGATACAAATTCTACATTCCTAAATTATTGCACGTCCGTCTTAGGTGCAGTAGTAAACACAGATGGACCAATTCGCATCACTTTTGTCTTATCATAATTAATTGATAAAGACGAACAGATAGCAAAATCATCTAAAATCTTTGCCAGATTAAGAAAACATTGATCATTTGTTTAAAAAACTGTGATTTCATCAGCATACATAGACAATTTTATTTCCTCTTGTACACTTAACTTTATTCCCATAATTTCTGGGCTAGATCTAATATGAAGTGCAAGTGTCTCTATGGCTAAAATGAACATATAAGGTGACAGGGGATCACCTTGGCGGACGCCCCTCCCAATCCTAAAATACCCAGTTGACCTATTATTATTCAAAACACAACTTTCTATATCATTATAAAACACACGCACAAATCTACAAAATTGCTCTCCAAATTTACAGAATTTTAACACTTCAAATAAATATTGATGGTTGAGGGAATCAAAAGCTTTTTTAAAATCAAGGCTAACAATAAAACCACAAATATTTTTCAATCTAGAATAAAAGAGTGTCTCTGAAACGGTGCGAACTGCTTCACCTATATACCTATCTTTGATGAAGGCTACCTGATCCGAATGAATAATATTAGGTAACACCTTCTTTAACCTCATCGCTAACACCTTCGAACATATCTTGTAATCAACGTTTAATAAAGTAATCGGACGGTAATTCTCAATAGATAATTTATCTTTGCCTTTCTTAGCTATCAACGTTATCATTCCTTGTCGTTGCGACGAACATAATTTACCGGACATAAAACTGTAATTCATAATTCCTACGAAAAAATCCCCAAGTTTATCCCAAAATTTGATATAAAATTCTACCGTCAAACCATCATTTCCGGGGGATTTATTTTTAGCCATCCTTTTCAGAGCCGCAGTAAATTCTCCCAAAGTCAGATCTGCATCACATATATCTCGTTCTGCTGATGACAGTGATTCTCATAAAGTACTTTATTACCTCAGCCAAAGGAGGGGGGTATTGTCGTTACCGTTGGTTTGTTTGTTCGTTAGTTGATTAGTTTGTCCGTGTGCAAAATAAATCAAAAAGTAGTTAACGGATTTAGATAAAACTTGCGGGAAAGGTTTAGAATTAGAATGATAGAAGTACTAGAAAGACGTGATCAAATTTTGGTGGTGATCCGAGGATATTTGGGGAATTTATGAAGGATTTTTCTATATTTTGGCAGGTAGAGTCAATGAACTTGGGAGTGCACACGCTAGTACACACTCTAGTTTCTGCTATAGGCCGCTAGGGTTACGTATATGGGTGGAAGTCACTGTTCACGTACATGTATCCCTATGGAAGAACAAGATCAGTAGTGGAAATGAGCTGCATGCTTGGCGGAGGTCTGCGCTCTCAGAGTGCTTGTCTAGTGTTTGGATGTTTTAGTCATTCCAAACCCGATTTTTTTATCAAATAAACTTTGAATTCCTCTTAAAATGGTATGCTCTGTACTATATTATCATCAGTGTTTTCTTGGTATCTCGCAAAAACTTAAAAGCCTAATTCTCATCTGCAACAATACTGTACCGTCCCTTAAAGTTGGAAGAAACAGACCCATGACATGTTTTGCAACCATCCACAAATCTCTGTAATAGCCAAATTACCGTCCGTCCGTCCTTCCGTCCGTCCGTAATGAATTTTGTGGACAGGGTAACTATCAAAACCTTTTGAGGTATCCAAATGAAACTTGTAGGGGTGAAGTTGTGCCTATTAACTTTTGGGTGCATATGTTCAAGGTCAAAGGTCAAAAGGTCAAGGTCAAATACATAAAATTTTACTATTTCCCCCATATTTATGCAATGCCTGAAGAGATTTTTTTGAAACTCAGTGTATACATGTATTACCCAATTAAGATTCTCTGGTGAAAGCTGGGGCCATGAAATCAAAGGTCAAAGGTCAAAAGGTCAAGTAAAAATATTAAAACTTCACCTTTTTTCTCTGTACCATGGAAATTGTTCAAGATATCTTCATGGAACATAATATATATACATGTACTAACTGGCAGTGATTATCTAGACAATTTAAGGTTCATAGTTTTCATACCTTGAAAACTACTCAATGCATAAACGTATGAATGGGTAAAAGTCAAGGTAAAGTCCTTAAATCCCAAATACATGCTCTCCTATTCATCCAATTAAACCTAGGTCAAGGAAAGTGAACATTCAACACATTTGTGACAAACTTGTCATTGTAATATTTTGCCAATTTTGTGGAAATGTAATCACACATTGTCCACATTAGTCAAGGCGCTAATTCCTGTAAGAGGCTTAATTTAGGAGTTCGTTCAACCCACCCAGCAGAAAAGGTTTTACCAGACAAGGTGGTAGATGGGACCTCTATGAACATCCCCAGGTAGTATGTGGTTCCAAATTGTGGTGTCAGTAGAATTTTACTGGCCACTTTTCATCATGATTTGTTGGAACAAACGTAAAAGAGTCTGCGCACGCCAAGACTATTACACGCACCACTAGCACTGCTACAGGCGCCAGTGCTAGTGCTGCGTGTAGTAGTCTTAGCGCGCATATACTTTTTCTTCGATAAACAAGGGTTTTGCCTGCAAACTAACTTTTCACGCGAAGCTGGGTTCGGTGTAGTGTAGTTTCTAGCCGTTTTTATTTCGTCTTTATTTCAAGAGTTCAAGCAAGCCGAGTGAGAGCGCATACCCGGTGATTGTGACGACCGAATCGTAATCACTGGGTGTGTGCTCTCACTCCGCTTAGCGCAATATATACAGCGGGCTTCTGCAAAATACACAAGCTGCAACTCAGAGAAATAAAGACGAAAAAACGGCTAGAAATTAAGACTAGGGTCGGTAAACGCTTGTCGCTATTTGGGGCACTGAAAACGACAAACTCACACAGTTTTTGCATTTATTTCATGAAGAATTCATCAAAACTGCATAAAACTATATATGTGACTCTGCACCTCAAAACAAACAAAAAGTCGCCAGACATGAAATTTTAGTTAAGAGCACATTCTGAAAGAGCAGACTCTTAGCTTTAAAATGATGTATAACTCAAACCAATTTGACTCTCCTAACCTATCTAACTATTGGGAAGAAGGCACACACTCAGGAAAAGTGTGAACTGAGAAAAGAGGCTCTGAAGTACAGTGTCTATTAAAGCGCTTAATCTTTTACCATGCCGTGCTGGCTGTGCAATGAATGGGACAAAAAACAGGATGTAAACCACCGGAGTAACAACAATGAAGAGATTATCAGATTAAATTGAAATTGATCATGCCCTATTAACGCATTTTGTCCTTAATTAATGCCAACTTTTAAAGCAGTAGTGTTATCCCCTCAAAAGTTATAGGACTTGAAAATGACGAGTGTGTACAAAGTTTTTACGAAATGAAAACGGGACACACTTAATCATACTATTCTGCCAAATAATGTTCCAGAAAAACGGCTAAAAAGCACACTTTCCTGCCCGTTTTATGATTCCAAGTTTTAGCATGATGTAGAAGAAGACTTGCTCTTTCAGAAAATATGAAAAAGTCAACATCAGCTCGGTTGACCCTTTTCACCTATATTCAGTCCTCACCCAAAATAAGTGTGTGCGACTGTTTGTTCGTTTTAAGGTGCACAGTCACATATGTACATGTTGCTAGAGATGTCATCCATACAGTGGGATTCATTGTAAGTTATAATATTGTGCATGGTTACCATGGTAACCGGATGCCTAAAGGTGGCTGATAACCCCCAAAATGCCTCCTGCTGCTGCAAACATTGGTTTTTTTTTTCTTATTAGATGCAATAAAAAGAAACACAAACTTTTTTTATTGATTTTCATTAAAAAGTTGTCCCTGTTGCATGGCAACCAGTATTATCCAGTCAGAATTTAGTTGTCAATAATTCAAAAAACTAAAGCCCATAATTGTCAAAAAGGCTCAATAAGCATGTCCGTCCTTCTGCATAAAGTGTACGACATATATGTGAAGAATATTTTCAAGCATTCTCAAGTTACAGCAAAATTTGTAAGCAAAGGCATAATAAACGGCCATTGAAAGAAAAATATCTTTTTCGAATAGTAAAATGCATGAAAAAGTTGCATCCGTCGTACTTTCAACACAAATTTTGACTTCAAAGCATAGGCAAATATATATAGTTTTTAATAATGTATGGAAACAAATTTCCCTTAAAAATAAGATGAATACAGAGAGCAAAAGCCAATATTCTATAGTAGCTCTTTCGAGTATTTACAGAGCGATGGTTATTCAAAACAACCCTGGAAAAGAGCAGAGGAAGCAACTGATTGTTTATGTTCTTAAAGGAAGTTTATTCAAGAATACCGATAATTCCTTTCTAAAGAAGGAATATACACGTGCGCTGGATTATCCATCAAAGAATTAAGCGTACTTTTGTGTTCGTTAGCTGTTGTAAAAAAAAAAAATGTATATGTATTATATATATATATATATAATGAAATGAAATATCATGATATGTAAATTGTATTCAAAACGTGCAGTAATGAATTAATGCTGAGGAGAGAATGGGGGAAAATCTTGGGCGTCTTTTCCCTATTTATCCAGACTAATTTTACAGTGTAGAGCTCATCTACAATGAGTGATGTGCACGAAAGGCAAAAGAAACAAACCTGTCTAAATTCCATATATTTTTGGGAGTTACCAATCACCTGTAGGCATCCGGTTACTATGGTAACCATGCACAATATTATACCTTACAATGTATCCCATTGTATTGATGACATCTCTAGCAACATGCACATAATAGTAATTATATAGTTTTAAGGCGTTTCGATGAATCCTTCGTGAAATAAATGCAAAAACTGTGATAATTTTGTCATTTTCAGTGCCCCAATAGCAACAAGCGTTACCGACCCTAGTCTTAATTTCTAGCTGTTTTTATTTCGCCTTTATTTCTCTGAGTTACAGCTTGTGTATTGTGCAGAATCCCGCTGTATTGCGCTAAGCCGAGTGAGGGTGCATGCTCAATGATTGCCACAAAAAAACGGTTCGGAAGTCACAATCGCTGGGTTTGCACTCTCACTTGGCTTGCTTCAACTCGGAGAAATAAAGACGAAATAAAAACGTCTGGAAACTACACTACACCGACCCCATTAGCGTGAAAAGTTAGTTTGCAGGCAAAAACCGATGTTTGTCGCGGAAAAAGTCTTTGTACGCTAAGACTATAACACGCACCACTGGCATTGGCGCCTGTAGCAGTGCTAGTGGTACGTGTAGTAGTCTTAGTGTGCGCAGACGCTTCCTCGAAGAATATGGTCATGTCGCAACTAAAATGGCCTGTAAAATTTCATTGATACCACAATTTGATATCACATACTACCTAGGGGTGTTCCAGAGGGTCCAACCGACTCTACCCCATGCAGTCAAACCTTTTCTGCGGGGTGGGTTGAACGAAGTCATTTTTTCTGGTCGCTGCGCCTGGACTACATGTACTATCTAGACTTATTAGGAGAATCCTGCATTATGGTGGAGGCATACCAGTCGCCATAACAATATTTCTAGTTTCTCTTTTTCTTTTTGATTTGCTTTTTGCTTTCTCTGAAGCTATTTTAGCAATTCTGTAACTATAATGTGCATTCTTAGTGCTTGTAGTGTCGTTGTCGTATGTGTGTGACAGTGTGTGTGTTGTCGTGTGTGTGATTGTTCGATTGTGATACGTGTATTATGAAAGTTTTTCCGTCTCCCCTCTATGACCTTTTCTTATTTCCATCAAAGAGTAAAGAAGGTCTCCTTTGTGGATAGCAGTCTTGCATTACAGGGTCTTTTTTTCAGTCTGCTTAAATAAATGTCTACGTGATCCTTGACATTTTACTTTAGACCTACTTGACCATCATATTGACTTCAAAGCATGTATTTTAGTATAAAATCACAGAAATGACAGTATATGTACATTGAATCATCCTGGTACGGCTTTATTCATTGAAGGGCGTCAACCTCGTTGGCCACATAACTCCACGGCGACCTCCCTAAACGACATCACAGAGAATCACAAATCAGCAGCAGTACTTGTTGGATTTCAAGGCTTTATTTTTTAATGTCTTTCCTTGCATGGGCAACAATGGAATCACAAACACCGTCGTATCGGCTGTTTGTTGCCGTTTTAAAGCTTACTTTTCAAGGCTATCAAACAGAATAAGACTCCTTCTCATCCGACTCGGTTTGCGACCTCAGGTCCGTCAGGCTAGACAAAATTGCGATTTTAGCGTATTACGACGCCAATTAGCAACTATATATTAGCATGGCCAGGTCCAGAGTTTTCTTCGACATTACTGCCGATGGAGATAGCCTCGGTAGAATAGTCATGGAGTTGCGGAAAGATGTCGTGCCCAAGACAGCAGAAAACTTCCGTGCACTCTGCACTGGTGAGAAGGGCTTTGGCTTCAAGGGCTCCTCCTTCCACCGTATCTATAAGGACTTCAAGTGTCAGGGAGGCGATTTCACCTGTGGTGACGGAACTGGTGGAAAGAGCATCTATGGCGAGAAGTTTGCTGATGAGAACTTCAGCCTGAAGCACACTGGTCCTGGAATCCTGTCCATGGCCAACGCTGGTCCCAACACCAATGGCTCCCAGTTTTTCATCTGCACAGTGAAGACCGACTGGTTGGATGGACAGCATGTGGTATTTGGATCTGTAGTTGAGGGAATGGATGTCGTCAAGGCAATGGAGCTACTCGGTAGTAAGAATGGCAAAACCGCCAAGAAGGTCATTATCAGTAATTGTGGTCAACTGTAGAAAGACCCCCTTTTCAGCGCCAGTCATTTTATCCCCTAGAGACTGGTAGTAGAATCTTTAAGTGTCAGAGAAGGTGATTTGTATTGTGGTATGTGTATTATGTTTACATCTATAGACTGTAGAGAGAAATCTCTGTAAAATCACTCGGTAAAAAACACGTAAGTTGACGTCCTTGGTGACTGATTTCTATGGGATGTAAGTACAATTCATACCAGCGACTTGATTCAATTCAATATTTCACATGTCAGGTCAGCAGTGTTATTTTATTGTCTAAATTAGAAGAGGAAAAAAAAAAGGATATGTGTCTTTTAGACAATTATTTTTTATTTAGCACATTTCTCTTAAAGTAATGGCAAAACAGTATGTACTTGTTTCTGATATGTTACATAATATGTTGCATGAGATGTATATGGATCATACTGACACATGGTAAATTGATAATATTTACACACACAAAAAAAGTGAGACGAAATAGCTTGAAATGATGAACGGTGCCCCACCCCATTTTTTGTTACATATTCTGAGAGTTGCAGGTCTTATCTGATTAGTCATCAAAACTGGCAAATATAGTCTCTGTATCTATTGATGGTATATGCGCGTACCGCTTCCCTTTCAGTCTATAATATGTGACCCTGCACCACAAAACAAAACAAAAAAGTCGCCAGACATGGATTTTTAGCTAGAGCATATCGTAAAAGAGCAGACTTCAAGCTTCAAAATGATGTACAACTCAAATCAAATGGACTCTCCTACCCTATCTAAATATTGGAAAGAAAGCACACAATCCAGAAAAGTGTGAACTGAGAAAAGAGGCTCTAAAGCGCAGGGTCTATTCAAGCGTTATAATCTTCACCAACCCGTGCTACCTGTGCAATGAATGGGAGAAAAAAAAACAGGTTTGAAACAACCGGTTTAAAAACAATGAAGAGATTATCAGATTAAGCTGAAATTGGGCATGTTATTTACATATTCTCTCCATAATAAATGCTAACTTTCAAAGCAGTTGTATCATCCTTTCTAAAGTTATTAGAGTTGAAAGTAAAGAGTGTGTACAAGTTTTTTTAAGAAACGAAAGGGAGACTCTAAAGACACACCTTATCACACTACTAGTATAGTATTCTGAAAAAGAAGTGTTCAAGATTAAACAAGATAAAACACACTTTCCTGTTCATTTTATGTGACCCTGCACCACAAAACACCAAAAAAAGTCGCCAAATATGGATTTGTAGTTCAGGGCACATTCTGAAAGGGCAGACTCTAAGCTTAAAAATGATGTATAACTCAATTCAAATGGATTCTCCTAACCTACATTAATATTGAAAAGAAAAAGCACACTCTGGAAAAGTTTGAACTAAGGAAAGAGACTGTGAAGTACAATCTATTCAAGTTCCTAATCTTTACTAAGCCGTGCTGCCCGAGCCATGATTGGGACAAAAAAACTTGATGTAAAGCATTGTAGCTACAACAATGAAGGGATTATCAGATTAAGCTTGAAGCATGCTTGATATACACATTCTGTTCATAATAAATCTCAACTTTAAAGTAATGGCATTATCTTTTCAAATGTTATTAGAGTTGAAAGTGAAGAGTGTACAAAGGATTTTCAAGAAATTAAAAGTGGCCTCTAACAAAAACCTGATCGCACTACTTTACCAAAAAAGGGGTTGTAGAAAAACTGCTGAAAACCCACTTTCACATTCAAGTTATGATCCCAAACTTAGGGATAATGTAGAAGAAGAATAGCTCTTTCAGAAAATATTGAAAACTCAAAACTGACTCGGTTGACCTGTTTCACCTTTCTTTAAAATCAAGGGGTGCGACTTTTTGTTTGTTTTGTGATGCATGGTCACTTGTGATGTCAAACTTTAGCATAATGTAGAAGAAGACTTGCTCTTTCAGAAAAATATATAAAAGTCCTCACCCAAATTCAGTGGTTGCGACTTTTTGTTCGTTTTGTGGTGTACGGTGACATATTACAGATAACTTTGTAAAATTTACATGATTTCATCATAAAGTGTCAAATTTCTTCAAGCATAATTCACACAATCTTGACTAACTCACTATGTGACACGTGTATGTAAGCAGTTTCATTTTGATGAGGTCATCACTTTGAGACTGAACATAGACTGAAGTTAAGTTGTAAAATCTATACGTATTAGATGATGGCGTCATATTTTGTCAAACCTCTTTGAGCATATCTCGTACATTCTTCACGGTTATTTTGAGACAGATTTCAGCATGTTAAAGTTCATTTAAGTTAATCGCTTAATAGTGAAGTTATTTGTTGACGTCATCACTACAGAAAGAATGGATTAAAGTTAAAAGGGATGACTAGTAACTGAACAGTGGGAATCAGTAAGAATGCTGGGAATGACTGTTCCCGTTCTTGTGGAATTCATTTAAGAGTACATTAGGATATCTATTGTTGTGTGAAAATCATTTGCTTCAGAACGGTCTCATATTCAAGTAATGTGCATGTCAGGAAAGGAATATATTTGCTCGAGTCTTATATATCCATTAATTTTGTATAAAAGTTCGTTAGGTCATTGACGTCTCTCTTAGGACACCCCAGACAATATACATATAAGAAAATCACTTAATTGGAGTCAGTTATGCCGTATCACATCACTGTGTTAGGAGTGAGGCGAGCTCATCCGGCTGTGAAGTTAGGTCAATGATATTCAGGAATATGATTAGGTGCTAGGGAAGTCCCAATCTAGTAAGTAGAGATAGTTTGCTTTGTGAGGATGATTTTTAATGCATACTTCTGTCTGAGTCCTATGTTAATTGATTTTAGCTGTTTGTGTATAAGTACGGATGATTACGAAATATTAGTAGAGAAACACTTTGGTTAGAACGTAAGGCACACATCGTTACGGGGCTTGAAATGACGTTGGCGAGCGGGACTGTTATGCTGAGGGGACTACCGGCACGAACCGAGGGACGAACTTCGCTTCCTGAGCCACACCGCCTGAGCCACACCTACTGAGCCACGCTTGCTGAGTCACAACCCGCTGACGACCTGCGGTCTACCGGGCACAACGCTGGCGCAGTAGCAACTACCGGGGGGGGGGGGGGGGGGCATGAATTCGGAACTCAGAGCAGTATAGCCAAATGTTACGTGTTTGTTTATACTTTGTAATGTATTTGATATTTGATATCAAATCTTCGATTTTGTAAACAAAACCAAAACTTGATTATTACTATTATTAAAGATATTGCTTCAACTGTACTCGATTTGCTTCAGTTTGAATGCTTACGTGTCAAAGTCGCAGAGTAAATAACAAAAAAGGTTGCTTATGTGACAGTGTAATGCCCCGTAACTGTACAGGCATACCTGCACACTACTTCAGGGGCGTCACCAGCTTTTTTTCAAGGGGGGTGCGTTTTGACACTAAATATTTACGAGATTTTTTGGACAGACATTTGGAATATAGGAAGCTCTCAATCCCTAGACCTGGGGGAGGTATGACCAGCGAGGTGGCGTCGAAGTGACCAAGCGGGGAAAGGATGTCCAAAATCTGCACTTTAGAGCATCCCCTAAACGATATGTGCGTGTTTGTTTGTGTGTATGTATTATGTACATGGAAAAGTTAGGAATTAGCCCAGGTCAAGTCTTTTTATTGGCAATGCAAGACATTCTTATATAGACTAGTATGTAAAGCAACACTGCAAAATCAATGATCTAGCTTTGATATAACGAAGCGTAAGGTACAAAGGTGTAAATTCTACATCACATTGCGCAACATTGTAGCGACTCTTCGTTCGGATGTACTGACTACACTGCGCACATCCTGCTTATATGCAGAATGCCAACCAGGAATCACAATCTTTTGTCGGGTCCGGGCTTTTTGAACAGTGTTTCACACTATATACCTATTTAATTATGGTTAAAAGATATCATATAAAAATATATTATTTCTGGATCACCCTTTCATTCAAAAGCAGTTTACTAACACTTGAACTACTATTTCGGTATTTTTTTTTTTTTACCAGCGGATTGGGAGGGGGGCGCACCCCCCCCCCTCCGTTGTTACGCCACTGCTTTTAGGTGAAATAATTGGACAGATTTCTTGAATTCTAACAAAAAAGCAAGAAAATCTTTTCATCGCGGGAATTATGATTATGTGGGGTGGGGCAAATGGTGCGCTTGCCTTCCAATATTTTATGGGGGCAACGTTTTTGTTTTCTTTCAAGAGCAAGAAAATCTTCTCATTTCGGGAATCATTAATTATGGGGGGGAGGGGGCAAAACTAAAATATGCTTGCCCCTCCGTTTTTGTTTTTTTTTTTTTTTTTTTTGTTTTTTTTTTTTTTTTTAATGAGGCTAAGGCTCGCTCTTTGGCTGGCAATATGGATTCGTCAGAAGTAACGTACATAGACCCTACATATATACATGTAAGTAGCACACGTACATGCAAACGTAATAGTGCTCCGTATCGTACGGATGTACAGTACGGTCGATAAATAGTTAACACTGTAGAATACTAATAGATATGATGTATAAAATCAGTGCTGCCAGAACCAGGGGTGCGAATTGTTTTTGCCAACATTTGTGTGTGTGTGTGTGTGTGTGTGTGTGTGTGTGTGTGTGTGTGTGTCCCTGGTGCAAAATATAAAAACGAAATAGAAAAGAATAATTATTTAGCGTCCGGCGTTGAGGTCGCTCGCAGACTGATTTTTTTTTTTTTTTTTTTTTAGGATCTGAAGGGGGGTGCGTTCGCACCCAACGCACCCCCCCCCCCCCCTTGTTGACGCCCATGCTACTTTAATATGAGACTATTTTGAAGAAAATAATTTTCACACAACAATAGATATATAATGTACGCTCAAATGAATCACACAAGGATTGGAACAATCATCCCCCAGCAATCATCACTGATTCCCACTGATCAGCTACTAGCCATACCCGCTTTAAGCATGACATAGACATATATGTGATACCTCCATACCAATCATTTTATTTCTTTCTTTTTTTTTGGCAGTATGTGACCGTGCATCACAAAACCGGTAGCGCGTCTGCCTACGGGTTCGAACCCGAGTCTGGGCTGAGCAATGTTTTGTGTAAGCATACCGTCCCCTCTACCAAGAGGCAAAACACTCTGTCCCTCGGATAGGGAGGGTATAAAATGGAGGTCCCGTGTATTGGAGAGTAACAACTCATGCACTTAAAAGATCCCGCTTCATTCATTCATCTCAAAGAGCAGGGTGTTTAACCCTGTGAAGTGGACAGGTCCTACCTCACATCCAATGGGATCCCATAGAAGACCAGCTTAACCTAGCTGAATGTGGGCTATCCAGCCATCTTCTCAGATGGTAATGAATAAACAAAATAAACAAAACTAACCAACAAAAATTTGAATGAAGACTGAAAATAGGTGAAATGGGTCAACCCAACCAATCTTGAGTTTTGATATATAAAAATTTTCTGATCGAGCAAGTCTTTTTCTACTTTATAGCCTACTAGATTTTGGGATCAGAAGACACTGGTTGTATGACTTGTGTGTTGTTTAACTTGTAGGTTGTATGATTTGTAAGTGTTAGTCTCGTGACATGCTTCGAACATTAGTACTGCGTTTTAATATCAATATTTTGACATTTGAAACACAAAACAACCTTAAAGGAATGGCGCAGTTTCGGTTGATATGGATCTTCAGGTTTCCATTTTCTTAAAAGGATTTTCTTTTTTTTTCTAGAAACCTTTTTTTTTTCTTGAGAACCCTTTCATGAAATGAAAAAGAGCTTTATTGTAAAGAAATTAAAAATTTTATGTGATGAATATTGGTTTGAAATAGTTACGATATCCGTAACAATGCCCTCCTGATAGCAAGTGGGACCACCTTTTATTATAGGATTGCATTTTTGTTTTGTTTTTAGTTATTGCAGACATTTCAGATCCAATTTTCACTAAAAAAAAATGTAATTTCTCTTAGAAATACCTGCCCCTACATGTTTCAAGTTAAGTGGTTTCTTAGTACCTCGCAAAACGTTAAAAAGCTGAACCATTACATCAACGAATACAACATTATCCCTTAAATCATACATTGACATCTCTTTAAGTATACATAGATATCCTGCTTGGAAAGCGAAATAAGAATTATTGCAAAGTAAAAAGGAAAAATAAAACATTACGAACCTCCCCCCCAGAAGAAAAAGAAAAAAGAAAAAAAAATCACTAATGAATCACGCCCATAGTACATTGACGAACCTCAGAAGCACTGAACGAATTACTTTCTCATTACGAATAAAGCAATGCTGTAAATCAATCTCTGGAGGAAAATAGTTTAAAGGGATTGTGCAGTTTTGCTTGTAACCTAATTTTAGATTTTTAACATTTTTGGTGAGCTAATGAGAAACCTCTTATAAAATATGAAAGATCATGTAACTCTGTGACAAAATCAACGTTTATATGATGAAAATTGGTTTTGAAATGGCTGAGATATCCCCCCCCCAAAAAAAAAAAAAGAGTGAGTTCATAAAGTGTGGGACCCAAACTTTATTAAGATCGCTTGTATTACTTTGTTTTTGGATGTTTCAGTCATTCCAAACCCGATTTTCATCAAATAAACTTTGAATTCTTCTTGAAATGGTATGCTCTGTACTATATCATATATAAGTGTTTTTTCTTGTATCTCGCAAAAAGTTAAAAGCCCAATTTTCATCTCCACCAATACTGTGCCCTCCCTTTAAATGCGAAATATTTTGCGGATAGTTTCGAAACATGCTCTCCAGCAACATGTAGTAGAATGAAATAAAAGAGTAAATGACACAATAGGAAATCCTTAAGAATTCTTTCATTTCAATAAAAGTATTCATAACCATTCTTGAATAGAAAATAAACATTATTGTTCCACGGATTTAAGATCCCTAAATCTTTAGATTTAGGATAGTTAGGCCCAAGCATGAATACACGTGTCCTTGGGTGTATTTATCTGTGCGGGTGCATGCTTGTGTGCGTGTGTGTACAATATTAGATGGACAGTGCTATAATGTATATTACACCAGACATCCCTGAAAAGAAAGTAAACACTATTGTTCCACAGATTTACGATTATTCGACCATGTGAAAGATTATCTAAGCATGAATACACGCGTCCTTGGGTATATTTGTTTGTTTGGGTGTGTGTAGATGGTTTTTTTTTGTGTACTTCTAAGTGTAGATTCTATCAGTTCTACTACAAAATGACAAAGACAAAATGGCACAAAAAAAAATGATAGCCACATTCCACACGTTGTGAACGTTACTGCTTCTATGACAAGCCGAATTCTGGCTGATTTCGGTGTCTCTGAGAGTGCAAAATGATCACATTTTGAAAACTGCAAGGGTTGTCAAAAACGGTCCTAAAACCATGATGCATGAACCAAAAATATTCCAAGAATATGGTGCTATTCTTTTGGAAAAAGAATGGCCTTTCCAACAGTATGCAAAATAATGAAATATTTGCAACAATATTGCTGAAATTAAAAATCTTAGGCGTTCCGTTCTTTTTGGGCCACCCTGTATATATATATATATATATATATATATATATATATATATATATATATGATACACATAGGGGATACTTCAGGCAGATACATTACATGTTTATTTATTTACAGAGTTTCTACGCTGTTATTTGCTTGTAAGTTTTCTTTAATCTTTATAGAGCAAACAACATTATTTTCATAACATTTTTATAGTGTTGAATTTGTGAGGTATGTGTGTGTGTGTGTGTGTGTGTGTGTGCTCGTATATATACAGAATATCTACGTTCAAGTGCTTTGATTTCCAGAAAGTTCCTAACCGGTTCGTTTCACCTTGTGTAACCATATCATCATTTTCTTTCTTTCTTTCTTTCTTTCTTTCTTTCTTCCTTTCTTTCTTTCTTCGCTCCTTTAAATTGTGTTTTCATCGAAATTTCAGTCATAATTGATAGACACTTCAACATTCCATTGATTAGAGAGTATACATTGCTTTTGAGCATTCCTCCTTATTCTAGAATTTCCTCATAGGCCTAGTTTTGATGTTTTCTTAACTTATACATTTCCTCTATGATGAATTGTAATATAATTTCTGAATTCAACTTCAGTAAAATATCTTTATGTTCCTGGTTGATATGGAAAAAAATGAATGATTTAATGCATGAATGAATGAACGAATGGATTCATTGACTGATGCATAAGTGTTAAAAATATAATGATAACAGTAGCATGTCATTAACTCATCCAAATTATGCTGCTCGACTAGTTGTTGCTTGATTTCAACCAAAGCCAATAGCGGTATGATTATGCCTATTACGAGGCTGAATAGCTTATGTGGATAAAGTCCATTTTTGTTTTGGTTTTGCAGCAAAAAGTTGTTGATACCCAAATACATTTTTTTTTTGTTGAACAAACATGTTTTAACAAACATGCTGATTTATCTAGACCCAGTCTAAGGCGTAATATACATATGTTTATCTTTCAATGAGAACACATTCCAAAATATGAAAAGCTACTTGATTTGAGACTTTTTTTTTGCAAGTGTTTTTTTTTTTCTACAACATATGAATATAGATAAGGACAGCCATATACCGTATGTCCCCCATCCCCAAACACACACACACACACACACACACACACACACACACACACACACACACAAAGGGATCCTCTGCAATGATAAGTTAAAAAAATATTAGATCAATCCAAATACAATTCAGGGCATGGAACTGTAACTTAGCTACTACCCATACGTCTGACAGAAAACCCCATCCGATTTGCTTCAGTTGTCAAAGAGAAATGAGAAGTTTTGTAGAGCATGTCAAGAATCAAGTTCTGTCCATTGTGTTTACAGATTATGCAGTTCCAAAAACACCCACTCCAAAGAATCACACCCATAACATGCTTTACAATGATCCACATTTCTTAACGGAATGGGATATTCTGCAAAATATAGCTAAGATGTTGTATTTTAAGACCCTGAAGTAGCATTTAGGGAGTTCAAACATATTGGAAGTTATCGATGCAAAATGCGATAGTATAATTGATTGGTACATACTATATAGGTATACTGTATGCCCTCAAGTAGGGAGCGATTACTTACATTTTCCTCTTTACCGAAATAACAGTTATTATCGTAACATATAATCCGTACTGTACTTTCTATTCCCCTACTCAGAAATGACATTTGTGTACATTTTCTCAGATTTGTTCAAGCTTCCAAGAAATCGATGCGATTTTGTGAAATTGTTATCTTTAGTTCATAAGTAAAACAAAAGTATTGCATTCATTTATGTCATTACACCATTTTTTTTGTAATAATCATTAAAAATAACAGCTGTGAATCAACTGTTCACAAGACTTTCTTTAGATGGCAACCAGTATTATCCAATCAGAATTTAGTTGTCAATAATTCAAAAACTAAAGCCCATAATTTCAAAAAGCTCAATAAGCATGTCCGTCCTTCTGCATAAAGTGTACGACATATATGTGAAGAATATTTTGAAGCATTCTCAAGTTACAGCAAAATTTGTAAGCAAAGGCATAATAAACGGCCATTGAAAGAAAAATATCTTTTTCGAATAGTAAAATGCATGAAAAAGTTGCATCCGTCGTACTTTCAACACAAATTTGACTTCAAAGCATAGGCAAATATATATAGTTTTTAATAATGTATGGAAACAAATTTCCCTTAAAAATAAGATGAATACAGAGAGCAAAGCCAATATTCTATAGTAGCTCTTTCGAGTATTTACAGAGCGATGGTTATTCAAAACAACCCTGGAAAAGAGCAGAGGAAAGCAACTGATTGTTTATGTTCTTAAAGGAAGTTTATTCAAGAATACCGATAAATTCCTTTCTGAAGAAGGAATATACACGTGCGCTGGATTATCCATCAAAGAATTAAGCGTACTTTTGTGTTCGTTAGCTGTTGTAAAAAAAAATGTATATGTATTATATATATATATATATATATATATATATATATATATATATAATGAAATGAAATATCATGATATGTAAATTGTATTCAAAACGTGCAGTAATGAATTAATGCTGAGGAGAGAGATGTTTGTCATTTTTTTTAATATCTTACTTTTCCTTTCCGTTTCTTCTGACAATTAGTTTAAACATTTCTTTCTTCAGATGACTGTTCCCATATTGTAATGGTTTTATTAAAGGCATTGAAAGCTCTGAATAAAACGTGTGTGTGTGTGTGTCGTTAAAATAATATAATTCACATTTTCAAAATAGAAAGTAATAAACATGCCTCTCCCTCTAAGTATCTATCTAATGCAATACTTTTTTTTACTTCTTATACCTTATCAACAATTTCACTCTTACACTGACCAAAATCATGCCATATGCTAATCATATGAAATCTCTTGCCATTAACGGATATTTTTATTGACCTAATTAAGAACGACACTTAGTTTTACGCACAAATTCCGAATGATTACTTTCTTTATTTGTTGCTTTGAAATAAACATTACTTTAAATCAACACTTAACCCTTAATAATATAATCTTTTACAATGTAGTTACCATTACAAATAAGTACAACTTATATCACATCAACGTCCACGGAAGCTCAAATTAACTTGAGAATGCGTTACCTTAGCACAAGTACGTAGAGTCGACACTGAAGTAATCCGGTCTGTTATAAAGTCTATTTATCTAGTTTTTTTTTTTTCTCGTGCAAAAAAACTTACAGTCAAAACATAGCTTCTGCTCCTGTATACTCACAACAAAGATGGATCCCATCACTCTTAACACTTCCGCTTATATCCTTGATGTTATAGAGAATATAACCTCAAATACAATATCAAACTGATTCCATGATAAAAACCAATAACAAGTCCCACTGGCATTGGCTCAATCAAGTTAACAAAATACGTAAACACAACAATAGAGTATACTTCTATATTTGCCTTTTTGTAGACAAAACACATTATAAAAAGAGAGCTACACATAGTCATTATAATCACATCGCACAGCATTATCCCTCAAACCAACCGTTCATCTGTCTACTCGGAAAATACCAATACTATAAAAAAATGCGACACATTTTCCATCCCTTATCATGTTATCTATATTCCCACTATCAAAATAGAAGACTATTAGGATAAATGCGAATTACGAAAGTTGTCTAAGAATTTGGTTTCTGTAACTGATTTCTGCATCACCATCTACCATAATAAATTTCTTGCATGTTTGATATTCTCATTCTCTGCATGTACATTATACAACTTATCGCCATTATATCAGGACAACGCGTTTAAAACTTCCTCACTCTTTCTGAAAACAACAACAACAACAACAACAACAACAACAAAAACAACGATAGCTGCGACAAAACAAAGGTTCGGCAAGCTATTATACACAACACAGTGTCAATTTCAACCTCTCCTTAGCATTAGAGCAAGTTACTAGACCTTTTCACGATGCAGTTTCCAGATGAACTCATTTATGGACATACGATATACCTTTATATGGGGTCCTGTCAATTATGCATTCTCTTTCCTTGTTTCTCGTAAATACATCAAAACAATAAACATCCAGCCTACATGAATAATCACTTATATGTAAGTAAAGTACAATACTACAACAGACACCAGGGTAATAGGCTCTAAGATATAATCTGCCTCAAACATATCTAGTTATGAAAGAATATCGATTTCAAATCCTCCGAATACTGACACGCTTGGGTGACCTTCGCAATGTCTTTAAAAATAATGATAACAGTTTTCTCTGATTAGCACGAAACAATCCAGGTGTAATTGTGAATCCTGGGTTCAACTTAATGAAGAGTGAAGATAATGGTCATGACTGACACGAGTATGTGGTCCTCCTTAGTTAGCTGTGATTACATCAGCATGACTTCGAAACAACACAGAGTTTTCGTAAAACATTCAACTTACGGAAACACCACTTGATACATAATATACGCAAATGAAGAACTTGCACATATACAACAGACCCACATGTTTTCATTTTTCAACTGCTTTGAAATGAAGCCACATTCATATCATGTTCTGTAAACAAATTGCCTTTCAAACGACACTTTACTAACAACACATCCATAAAAGGCGATGAACCATGAAGGAAATATCTTGTCATCTTTTTATTTCAGAGGCTTTAATCACTGTCCTTTCGGCCCGGCAAAATGGATAATGATATCGGGTTCAGCAAACAAACTCCTCAGGTTGTTTTCGATACTAACGTGCAAAGTCCAAGGAAAGGCTTAAAATATATCAAAATCAATACATAAATAAAGCTTTCAGGGTTCCTTCTCTTTCAAGGCTTCACCGAAATCTTCATTTCTTCGAGAATAATAGGGCCTATACACAAATTAAAGTTACCTACAACTGAGATATTCATCATTCATATAATTATTGTGAAGACATATCTCTTACCCATCCAGTAATCAAAGCAGGATATAAATGGAATAGTATGTCAAAATACAGATTACAAACAGTTTTACTAGTAATCTCTATAATTCAGTGAATTGATACTTCGCGCCGCATGAAATCTTGTTTGAATGTCTGATTTGTTTTTTGTTTTTTTCTTAATTGGGACCGACCTGCCTACATTTGGGACTGACCGCCGACGTGCCTGCAAAAATATGTCATGTAGTCTTTGCTGCCATTGAGTGACAGTAAATTGAAAAGAGAATAATATGCGAAGTAGGTGCACATGCTCACTTCTTGTGTGCTATAGGGTGTTTTCACGCTTTTTTTCTCAAGCGATCAGTAAAGGCCGTGTCACACCAGCCTTGCGTGCGACTTGCAAAGAACAATTTTGACTACCCGGAGGTCCCCGTAGATATCCGCACATGACAGTACCTAGTATGTATCTCAAAAGTAGTCGCCCGGAGGTGCGCACGCATATTTTTTTTTACCCGCAACCATGTTTAGGCCCTGTCACACCTTTCCGGGCAAGCTACACGGGCTTGTTACGTGTAGGGATTTTCTAGCATACCGGACATTCCTGAGGGCGGAAAAGGATTTGTGCGAGTCAGCGCATGTGTCTTACTTGCTGGACGCTTTATACTTGCGAGTATACTGTGTGACCTTTGTACCAGTCGCGTGGGGGCTGACAACTTAGTGAAGGAATTTCCCTAACGGAATGGCTGAAATCTCACAGAATTTCATTATCTTGGCTGCACACGGGACTGCGAAGTACCTGCGTGGGAATTGCCTGGGAAGTACTGCCGCTAAGGGTCTCCTACTGGCGTTCTGCGTGGACCTCTACGGGCATTCCCGCGACCACCCGGAAAAAGTTTTGGTCAAACTCAAAACTTGGCTGCGGTTAAATCGGACTTGCGTGAGCACCTCCGGGCAACTACGCGCAAGATACTGTCAGGTGCGGACCAAGTGCGGAAAGCTCCTTGGAGTAAATTTGTTTCCCCGCAAGTAAAGCCGCGGAAGTTCCCCCGTACGGTATGACAAGGCATGAATGAAAATTGCAAACATTCTTGTTCGCCCGCTGAAAATCTTCTACGTGCTGGAAACTACCTCCTCGCCACAAGCCCGCGTTATGGTGTGACACGGCCTTAACATCTTAGAGGGCTCAAGCGCTCCTAAATAATACCATACCGTACCAAATTATACTGAGCTAAAAATGGACGTGATGTGCCCCAATGTTTACCGTACCAAGCCAGAAGTTGTCATGAAACAAATGTTCGTGTAACATGAACCATACTTCATAATTCAATGACTTCATTCTTTGTTATTCATAAGTCCTGTTAGTGGGGTAAGCGCGACAGGAGCATGACCCTTTTGCTACAAAACATTCGACCCCTCTGATTTGAATCTATAATAGCTCATAACAATAATACAACGACATGAACGCTCCAAATTTCGGCACAGTACGGTGAAATCAGTTTCCTTCCCTTTGGTTCGCTTTATGGCTGTCTGCATAGCATGTATAAAGTTATATTAATTGGAATCGGTGGTTGTTAAGTAGTGGGTGAAAGCTTCACCTTCCCTTGCGGTTTTATGATTGAAATCCCCTTACATTCAAGACCTACCACAATGCCCGAGACACCTCTCCCAAACTTACGTGCTTGACAAGGTTCTCTAACCCAATAAAAAAAAAACAATTAAAATACAAAAACATGGATTTCCAACAACCGCAAGGCTAATTTCTTCAGAGCGTCAGAACATTAAAGTCAAAACAATACATTGGTTTTGCACCAGATACCAGGATTTTAATTCTAAGAAATGCTTGATATTTATTTCACCACCGGAAGGGAGGCAACGCCTCCCATACCGTTTCCCAGCTCCTCTCCATCCGTTGAATCTTTGTCCTTTACAGCGGCATTTCTCCGTAATAATCCTGTAGCCTTTCTGAGTCGGGCCGTCTCTTACGATCAACATACCTGGAACTACCATTACTCGATATTTTCGGTCGCTTCCTCTATAAAAAAAAGAAGAAAAAAAACAGAGCGAGAGAGAGAGAGAGAGAGAGAGAGAAGTAGAGAGAGGGAGAATCGTTGAATTATCAAAGAAATGTAAAAAAGAAACTTCAGACACCAATCATGAATCACATGAAGGTAAGCCCATTCGCCAGAGAGGTCAAACATTATGAAAGCGTTTAAAAGTGCGAAATATTTACAAGTGAAAAATACACTGTTAGAACGCTGTGTAAAATTTCGTTGTTTAAAAAATTGTTGTTTAAAATTCTAAACAATGTTGTTTAAATATAGAAAATTGGAGCTTGATTGCCTTAAACAGCGGTTGTTTAAAAACAATTCGGAATGATTGTCCAAACAATTAAACATCGTTGTTTAGAAATTGATGGGCAAAAGTCATGTGATAGTCATGAACCAATCAGCGGGCCTGCAAGTATCCTTCGTCGCAAATGATCGCCGCCGGGCGGCCACCGCGCCTCACACACACACGTACATCACACGTTTATGTACGTTACGTATAGCTATCACAGTAGCGCGGCTATTCATCATGATGGACGGCGGTGACGATGACTGCAATGCAGCTATATGGAGTCATGAACATTCTCAGCAAATGGGGTCTAGCTGTAGAAGAACTTTGCCAGTCATTCCAAGGTATTTATTTATTTAACTGATAGTTACATCGCTTCATGCCCATCTGTAATTTGCATGATGTATGAAGCTAGTCACGGCTCACGCTTTGGGTTCTTGACCGGGCTGCGCTACGCCTCGTCTACATGCATGTAACGTTTGACAGATCTAACAAACTGTTAGTGTTGTTGACGGTCGTTAACGTTAAGTTAGGTCGTCTGCATACCGGTACATTATGTTTTTCAACCAACTCGTGCTTGTATAAACACTTGCATAATTCAATCCTTACATACATTTTCAAAACTTCACATAAAATACGAATTTCTTTTACAAAAACTAATCATCTAAATCAGCGTACGGAATATTCCCATTGTTGACACGGTACAGTGTAGCCTATTCGTTGTAACCTTTGGTACTGTATCTAAGTTGTAACAGGCACCGTATCACATCATGCACATATAGGCGCAGTGTCCGAGTTCGATGATGTAGAAATTTCACAAGTTAGTTAGGCATAGGGTCTAACGTGACGGTTATAGGGCCTATTGCTAGGCAATGCTAGGGCGTAGTCAAGGGCTAGGGCCTATATTTTAGACTGCTAGTGCTAACTAGACTAAGTTCAATTACACAATGACCTGTCTCGATCATTTCCTACCTCATAATTTAGAACTTATGGTCGGCTGTCTGATAGCCCTATCGACCACCCTCTTGTCATAAACCAACCGTGTATTAATTGACGCACTGAACGCTTAGTATACGCACTTCACTGCACGCAAAGCACATAAAAATGGATTGGCTTTGACTGTTGATGAGGATGGTGTGGGAAAACGCGAAAATTCATTCACAAAGTTAATGGTTTTAAGCAAGGACAAAATTTCGAATGAATATTTTCACCGAATCGTAATGTAATGTCTATGGAAGTTTCTAAAAAGCTTCGTACAACACGGTGTTCAATACAACTCAGTTTGCGTGCATTGTCAATGCAAAAACAGCAGTCGATCTCAATAAGGAGCGTTGCCTCGGGGAGCTGAAACAAGGCCACGCAAATTGGACGGCGATATTTTTGCACTGAAACTTCGAATCGAAAAGGGAACAAAGGCATTTGATAGCCTAGCTCTGGATTTTCTCAATCATGTAGGTCAAGTTTTGTGCATGAATTTCAGTGTTAAATATTCTTATCAAGCAAATAAACATTAGGCGGTCGATGAGTAGTACGTCCAACAGTACAACCAAAATCTACTGTAAACATAACGAACCCCCTAAAATCCAATACTGAAGTGCAAGTTAAGTTCTGCTACTTTTGCTGGAGCAATTCATTCTTTACTGAGCGTCATTGCCATTAATGATGCTCGATGAATTAAGGTCTACGTAAGCTTCCAGTAGAAAAAAAAATGCCTAGAACCCCTATAGAAAATGAAGATAAAGACAGAAAACAGATTGTGGTGTTTTTAACGCACAATATAGTCTATGCACCACACGTAAACTTAATGCCTGTAGTGATAATATACCACCTTTTATAGTAGAGTTCTATTTGTTTCGTGTAGGTAGGTGGTTTGGAACCAATTTTTGGCACTTTTGTCACTTTCGAATAAGTTTCTATGCAAAGATTAGGAGCTTTCTTCTCAGTCTGTCAAGATTTCCATGCCAAACGAAGCACATTGTGCAAATTCACACAAACTTGTGAGAAAAATGTTTATAGAATGAACATTTTTGCAGAAGCTAATGATCATGCATAATTCACTCCATCATTTATGTTTTTGTTATTAACTTGAGTATTATATTTTTTCCATTTGGTTTATAGCATTCTTTCTGGGCCACCCTTTATATGATTACAAATGCAATCTTGTCCCCTAATTTGTACAGATCAAGCAAGACTTCAGCCAGGAGATCATGGCTGAAGACAGGATGTTTGCAGCATGGCCATGTATGCTGACAAAGTACTCTAGTATGGGGAATCAAGATGTCCATCGTAGCAAACGCTGCTTATTCGTCACACGGGTCACGCCGATGGCCTTTCCCAAGGTACATTTTAAATAGTATTGCTCTGTGTAGAGTTTCTAATCTACAGCCCCAGTACCACCCTTTCCTTTTTTGCATTTGAGTTGAGGTGAATTTATTAAAACATTAACAAAATACTTACAGTATGTACATGACTATAAAAAAAATTGTTAGACCGAGAAATTCATTCAATGCTTGTTAATTAATTTCTAAGACTTTCAGAAGTGGATCTGTAATTTCAAAGCCAATATCAAAGAGATCATCCGGGCTCTTGATGACTCTGCTTTGTCCATCATTCCACTTGCATGTCACGTTCCCGTATTTGGTTTTGTTGCCGATTCAACATCATGAGCTTCCTTGGCATTTATCATGCACTGATCGAGTGACACATTGCATGCCTTTAGATCTTCATTGATGTACACACTTTTCATGTTCTCTTTTCCTTTCAGACTAGAATACCCAGAATACAGTTTGTTCCTTTTGTTTGCAATAAAGTGGACTTTGATCTGCCTGCTCTTTCCTTCTTGCCTTTTCCCCAAGATGATGACAAGATCATGAAGATGAGATGTCCTCTTTCCAAATGTCTAAGCCAACTTCCTTGGCAACATTTGACTCGCCCTCAGTAAGCTCTTCCTCTATCTCCTCAGCCCCCTCTGGCAGGCCAGTCAGGCAGAGATTGTCCCTCCTTAGCTCATATGTTGGACCTCGTCCTGCTGGAACTGAATCCTCAAGAGATGACATGTAGATTCAGAACATCTTTAATTGTGCTCATACAAGCTTCTTTCGCTCCTTGTATCACATGCGGTAGTGCAGCTTTAATGAATGTAACTACAGCTTGGACAATTATTTGGGAGAGGCTGTCTCCTGCCCCTCTCTCACATTATAGCACCCCACGGCCACACAGTTCATGTACACTGAAACTTCTGGACGGTTTGTCCTTGCCTCCTTAATCTACCATTCCCCTTTTCTTCTCCACTGCCTGATCAACTCACATGATAATCAAGCTTTTGTCATTATAGGATAACATTAACAGAGAAGTCTTTTATGAACTATTAAAGTTTTTGCATTATTTTTCCTACTACTTGGAATAAAAATCACTGGGCCTTGAACATCTCTTACTTTTGCTAATCTAATTAAGATATATGCATATTAACTGATCTTGCTTTATGCAATGCCAGAATATGACATGAACCTCCTGCAAAAGCCCAAATGTCATTCATATTGCAATAGTCTTTGTTAAGCACTTGACAGTAGTGCAAGATTATTCTTATTAAGGCATTGGCTGTCAACACCATTCAACTTTCTTTCATCCAAGTTCATGGTAACTCTGATTACTGCTTTGTAGAATAGCATGATGATTATTACAGCATTATAATTCTAATGCTTGGCCTTACAAGTTTGGCTCTACTCATCCACAATTACTTGCCCGTCTTGGTAGTAAATGCCGTTGCCAGAATCAGTCCCTCATTCAAAATGTGTAGTATTTTCTACAATACCCTCCAAACAACTTTAAAACAGCCCCCCCCCCCCCCACAGTTAGTAATCCTGGTTGCAATCAAGTACAATATATAAGCTAGCATCTGAATATGAGCTGATACTTGTCAGCATTTCTCTTTATCAGCCTTGATTGTGTTATTAATATTTTTAAAGGGTATATTTGTACTTATCATTCAAAATACTCCCCCTGTGTCATACATTTTGCTCCACAGAGGAAAAAGAGATGCTTGCATTCAGCATGCTGCCACTAGTTTGCCGAGGCTGGACTGCGAGGGTGTGGGGCAAGTGCTCCTTTCAGGAGTCGTTGGAGTTATTCTACGACTTTCAACCTGTAAGTATCTAACTATTCGGAGGCTAATCTTCTAAAACAAGTGATGTGTTGCCCTCTTATTAAAATGATAAGATGGACTTTGACATTGCAATACAAAATATAAAAATCATCAAGCTGTGGTCCATAGTTACAGAAATTCCCAGTTTATGCTGTTTCATTTGTTAGTTTAGTCCATGGATGCTACATATTTATGCAAATTTACTATGTTGCTAATGTATCCTGTGAATCACAATAATTTCTTTTAATGAAAAAAAATCTTATATTACATAGTCAACATACATATTTACTTTATTTTGTGCCTGACTGCTCAATCACACACTTGTCCAATATCAATATGTCCTTTTCATTTTGATAAAAAGGGGAAAAAATTCCCATGAAATGCAAAATTGGTCCCAAATGTCGCCAATAAGGAATATTCCATTCATCAATAAATATTGCACTTGACCTATGGTATGTTGTATTCAGCAAGATGCTGGATATATATCACATACCACTCATATACATCCAATGTGATACAGGGTGTCTCCCTCCCCCCCCCCCCCCCCCCCCATATCAAAAAGAAAAAAGACCTCGCATATACTCCAAAATGTTCCTACAATGTAAGTGGACAAAATTGTTATACTACTATTATTGGAAAGAGCAACTTACCCAAAATACTGAAATGCAATTCAGAAGTAGTTTTTGTTTGATAATACTCTTTGCCTGGGCTTGCCAGCAATAAAATTAATTGCCTTTCAGAAGTTCCCATAGGCCACACAGTTGAAAATTCATTCAGCCAGGTCATGGTTAGCCCTTGCAAGAATAGAAAATGTAATACATGGATGTTATATACTACATAAAATACCCAATTTAGGGTATATGTTTGCAAATGAAATGTTGCAGAATTTGGCCAGGCACTTTATTATGAACTCTACCTTGAACATTGGAGAGGTGTGGGAAATATATCTGTTCTGATGGACTTCATTATACCAATGCCTCAACCCAACACTTCTCCGTAGATTATTTCAAGATTTTATCGAGATATGCATGTTTCTTTTCCACTTCCATTTCATTTTACAGGAGGGCACAGACCTGGCTTTCTACATTGGACAAATTGACAGGAAGCAGAGACCACAGCCCTTCATCTTGCTGATGGGAGGATCCTGGAAGAAGCCACTGCAAACCTTTGTCATTAGGAAGTTTTCGCTACACGACGCAAAGACCGAGAATACGAGGAAGCGATCACTTGTGACGGTCCCCGTACTCTGACTCCCGTCCCCATATCTACGCAGTTTCGCTTTCCTGTACAGGACGGAGGCATGGGGACAAGATCGCTGATTGGTTGGCTGACTGGCTGGCTCACTCCTGCCCAGCATCGGGACCGAACGCTATTTTGGCCAAGTACCGTACTCGTTTTCCCCCGGATGCTTGATGTTCCTCGGATTTGATCATGTGCAGAAGCAAATTTCGCACGCGACACGCTTAACTTCCGGCCGCGTTGTGCTTGCGAAATCTCCCTATTGTAGAGAGACAGGGATTCTTGTTTCCAACTTTGACAAAGGCTGTGGACTGTGCATTCAAAGTGCATTATGTCCTAGATGTAGAGTACCAGGCTCAATGTTTAGCTGCCTGGCAGTTCTTGGAGACAGTTGTGTACAAAATGCCTGGTAAAGTGACGTCCAATTCTGTGAGAGAGATCAGGACATACCTGAACTCTTCAAATCAGGAAGATTAGATGCGTAGAATGAGATTTTCATGGTCATCAGAAGTTCAATTGACAAAGTTGACTTTTAGGTCATTCGCCAAAGCAAATGTTTGGTATCTATGTTTTATTTGTTTATAACTCAATAAGTAATGGATACATGTCACATGGAAAGATCAAAGGTCATGAGAAGATTGTTCTATTAGTGGGTAATGTTGGCCCTTGAAAACTTGTGATAAAGATGGACTAGAAATGAATTAAAAAGGGTATTTTGCATAGTAGTGACTTAATGAAATATTAGGCAAGATCTTCACAGGTTTATACTGAAACGTGACAGTCAATTTTCAGAAATATAGCAATTGTGAAATTAAAACCTCATATCTGTTGAGCATAATGGAGATGACACTCTGTACTGAATGTGGCCTTCATAAAATTCAAGATGAACTGTTTCGTAGAATGTATATTTCCATTATGAATTTATTTCATTGTATATAGAGTAATCTTCATTACTGCCATCTCTATCACAGGAGTGACAGAGATGATCTTTGCTGGACAGATGTGCTGTACTTGGCACATCCCAGTTATGAAAAAAAACTGTATGTGTTAGTAGCAGGTATGACTTCTCAAATTACACCAGTAAACAGGAGTAAGTTTCATTATAATTACAATGTACTGTATTTGTTATTTGGTCTGTTCAGATATGCTGAATATAGGTATGGAGTAGAATTTTCACAAGAGATAAAACTTATTTCTTAGTGTGAATGGTTTCTCCATCTGCAGTATATTTACAGTCATCATTGTACTGTCAAGGAAATATAATCTAATAACCCCTGACTTACTATTGCAGATGTTCCCCAAAAGCATTGCAACTGAAATGATTCAAAATGTTGTTACATCAAATTGAACATTGTTAAAAATGATCTAGTTAATAGAGAATACCTTCAGTAATATTTTCTTAGTGGGGCAACAAAGTACAGTATTGGGACAGAAAAGCAAATCCTTAGAGGGCCATTCCCTTATGCTTCGCTTATGAGATTTCCAAGCGCATGTAATAGTGACAAACACTTCAAGAACAAAGTCAGTGGTTCTAAGAAAATCAGATAATTATTGCAGGAGATAAGACTCATTCAAGATTTATCTTGTCTTGTCAGGGTATGATCACTATAAAACTGGATAATGTGTCTGTAAGGTGTGACTGTAAAAGCATTCTGAAAAATTACATTTTCTGCGTACTGTTCATTCAGTTAGCCCTTTTGGACCCATCTGAGGGCAACTGATGGTCCCCATGCACCCACACAATATGAGAAATGAAGCAACAAAATATTCAATGTGGCACATGTATAGATAATCTCAAGCTGAACACATCCATGTTATGCATAATAATTAATTCTTTAATTATTGCATGTTTCAAATTTAATTTGCCATTGCAGTTTAGTTGAAATATTGTGAAATGTGATTTTTACGGCGTTAAGCGCCCCATTTGTATGTAAGTGGAATCAAAATGTACATTTGACAATACACTAAGCTTTAGATGAGTTGAGGTCACTTCAGCTAGGAAATCACTTAACTCAAGCATAACAAAAGCTCGTGATTTTTCCTCTGCAGTCAAACTGCATATTTTTACTAAATCCGCGCGAGTCGACACATTTTTCTCGGTTCTCGAGAACTTCGACTTATCAAAGGTTAACTGTATAAGAAGAATTGTTACTCTGTATATATTCTGAAATGGATGAGACAATTCTTGATTGGCTCAATTTGTTATTTGTAATAAGTTTGCACATCGATGGACAGATTGACCGATTGAAGGTTTTCTAATGATACGCTGTCAGTGATATAGACAGTGAAAATGTGCTGAAATATATGATTGGCCAAAAAAATAAACATTTGTGTTATTGTGCTTATATACAAGTGAGTTGTACAGTAATATGGGATTAAGAACTGTTTAAATTCTGAATATGAATGCTTAATATTTGCTTTAAACAACCCAGTTGTATAAAATTACTTTTAAACAACCCGGTTGTATAAAATGACTTTTAAACAACAGTTGTTTAGAGTTTTAAACAACTTTTTTTAAACAACTCAGTTGTATAAAATTACATTTAAACAACAGTTGTTTAGACTTTTAAACAACTTTTTTTAAACAACCCAGTTGTATAAAATGACTTTTAAACAACAGTTGTTTAAATTTTTAAACAACTTTTTTAAACAACCCAATTGTTTAAATTTCTTTTAAACAACAGTTGTTTAGAATTTTTAAACAACAAAGGGTTAAAAGTTTAAACAACTACGTGTTGTTTAATTTTTAAACAACAGTTGAGCGATTCACCGGTTAACTTGTGGTTGTTTAAAATTTTAAACAACCTTGTTGATTTTTTTCTAACAGTGTAAGGAGATCGTAATTGGTACTTAAAGTTTGTATTTAACGTATCTTTCAGGAGGTGAGGATGGAAGTGACAAAAATTGAAACTCTTTTCACCAAGAATAATTATACTTAACGTATATCATCGTCCAATGTCAACATATTCTCTACAACAGTCGTTAAAATAGAGTCAAATTGGTACCCGCCTTTGAAAGGATTAGTTTTGTTTGAAATGGGGCTACAGGTTTCCCACTTTTGCGATATAATTAGAAACCACTTATAGAATACAACAGAGCAGGAAATTCTATGAGGAATTCAAATTATATGTCATGAAATCTGGTCTTAAAATTGCTAAGAATTCCAAGCACGTATAAATTCTAATAAAAGATGCGAACAAACTAGTATTACTGTTCTTGTTGTTTTGTACATCAAGGCAAAGCATTTGAAAGCCGACTTTCATTAAATCAAATGTTCATTCTTCTCAGAATTATATGACATTCGATATTTTCAAAGTGGTTTCCAATTATTATCTTATGAAAGGTTTTGATCTGAATCTTCTGTCAATCAAAATTAATTTTTAACTGACAACTTGATTTGATTTGATTTGATTTCTATTATGTTCCACATCTCAAAACATCAAACATGATACGATCGATTGAACATAAGATTAAACATAGCGTCGTAATTACAAAAAAAAAAAAACAGGAGAAGACAATTTAACAAACATGATATGTTGGGACCTACTAAAAAGCAAAGCTTGTAATGTATAGGTCCCTGTATAGATGAAAGTGTTGGTCTTCTTAAACAACCTAGTAACGAAAGGAAGGAAAGGGACGTAAATGAAAAGAGAGCAAAAAGAGCAAGAGAAAGGAATAAAATATACGAAAGCAAAGCGAAATACAAAGTAGCCACCTGTATTGCGCTTACAAGACTCCGTGTCACCCAAGCAACACAGTTACGTAACCACTGGTAACTGTAAGAAAAAAAAATATATATATACAACTTCGTTTGCAGTATCCAAGAATGAGGATTGGTTTTGCTCTTACAGCGTGGAATAACTTTCCAACACCACGAGGCCCATCCCTGACTCCGAACACCACGAAGACACATCCCGCTGTCAAAACCAGGAAGAACAGCACAGCGAAAACAGCACCGATCTCTGCCGCAATGATCGGCCTGATGCTAAGCTCTGTACATAGGAAAAATACAAAAATAACTAAAGTCACACTATATTGACAATCAAAAAGACACAATTACGAGTACAGAACGATGGCTTGGATGATGGGATGTTTTAATGATGCATTCACACTATAATGTACTTGTGTTTTTCTCTCAAAATATTCCCTATTGTAAAATATGCCTTCAATTTGACATCGCTCCATATAAAGTTACTTGGTTGGATTGAAACGATTCAAATAATTCATAACATATTGCAAAATGTACTGTAAATATATATTGCATTAAAAAAGGCAGAAATAAACGGACTTGAAAGAAAGTTAAGTAAAATTTCATTCAAACAATGGCAGTGATCTTAGAAGTATACTGAAACTAGCCAATGTTAGAGAGTGATTACTCGATTAAAAATGCCACTGCGTCCTTTTCTATACTCTGGAAGACACTACCAGCACACACGCTTTTTGGTATCCGAGTCTCAATCTTTATACCCATTTTCTTTACCACTGAATCTTTGCGACGCACGTTTGAACATGCATACAAATAAATTATGTGTAACCAATATTGTACGCACATTGTGGATGTATATATTATATATATATATATATATATATATATATATATATAATTATATGTATATATATACATATATATATATATAATTATATGTATATATATATATATATATATATATACATATAATTGTTTTATATATATATATATATATATATATATAATTATATGTATATATATATACATATATATATATTATATCACCCTATCCCTGCAGACATTGATTTTGGTATAAATCAAGTCAATTATTAACTCTCCTAAAACCATCTAATACGCCTAATTGTAAAGAAAGCATACATTTCGGAACATTGTGAAGCAAGAAAAGAGGTTGTGAAATACAGGGTCTATTCAAGCACTTAATCCAATAGCCAAGCCGCGCTAGCTGTGAGGTGAATGGGATAAAAAAAAGAACAGGATGTAAATCACCTGAGTACCAACAATAGAGAGATTATCGGATTAAACTGAAATTCAAAATGTTTTATTAGCGCATTATGTTAATGATTAATGCTAAATTTAAGCAGCAGCATAATCCTTTCTCGAGTTATTATAGTTGAAAATAAGAAATGAAAAGGGGCTCTATAAGACACAGATAATCATACTTTTCTACAAAAGAAAGTGCTTTCTCGGTAAAACAAACCAACGCTCGGGATGATTTTTGTTTTTTTGGTCGTTTTACAATCCAGTATAATGCATCATGATTATTGCAATCCATATACTTGAATATGAATATGAATATATATATATATGCTACATATATATATTCATACATATCCATAATAAAATAATCCCTAAAGGCTCGGAAGTTTGACGATCAATAGTCACCCCCCCCCCAAAAAAAAAAAAAAAAAAAGAGAGAGAGAAAAAAAAGAGAGTATCCACTACAAAATATGTAACCACCGCGCGAATGCACAGGTGTAATAAATAATGGCAGTGTTTGGGGAAAAGGCATGCCTTAAAAATGCTATAACGGAGACATTTACGAAGAGAATTTCAGAAAGCGATCAAGAGTTCAACCACTAGTGTACAGTTCCTTTAAACATGATATACATTGTGTGAGTTTGCTCATACTATGACAGAAAAGAAATATCGAACTCACGGCATCGTCTACCACTCCCGAGTTCTTCCGGGGTAATGTCAGTGTATCCACGATTACATGTACAGGAGAAGGATCCTTCCAGGTTTGTACAGTATGCGTTTGGAGAGCAGTCGTTGGTGTCATCGCTTCGGCATTCGTTCACGTCTTTAAAGATGAGTAACATAGCGGGTAGTTATACCATAACAGAAGTACAACTCATGCCAACAAGGTCATACATTTTAAGAATACACTATTGACTTGTGTCTTCATCGATTGTTGCAGTGCAGACCGAATACACATTCTTATATCAGAGAAACGGGTATGAAATATTTCGTCAATGCAAGAGCAATGACTCCTGATAACATTGTTGCTTCAATAATCTGTTCATGATTCTGATAACAATATACTACATAGACCATGGGATGACCCTCAAAATTCTGACTTTTCGTTGTCCGTCAGAGAGCTTGACATGATTTTTCTTTAACAATTTAGTTAAAAATATACTACATCCAAAAAGATGTTGGCTTTTTTATTAAAAATGCATTTTACTTCAAAAATGATGTTTAAAAAGTCACAAAATAGAGGCTTTGAATCAACATGAACGAGGTCACCATAGACGTGTGTGCAGTGACATGCCTGAGCGGTCAGCCGTGTGCATCGGTTATATATGTGTGTGTGTGTGTGTGTGTGTGTGTGTGTGTGTGTGTGTAATGTACAGAGGTCAGTGGGGTTTGCATCCTCATTCAGTGTGTTTCATAATTATCTTCATGCACATACACTGTGTGTGTATGACTTCAGGGATAGTCTTGTGCATCATGGACTAGACTTCTGATGCACAATGAATGTAGTTTTGAAGTGTATTCTCTTCAAGAGGCTTCTTCTCTGATGCAATGTGTGATATTATGTTCCCTCAGCCTTGTAAACAAATATTTTTGTTTCGCCTGTATGCATGTATAATTCTATTTGTTAACCCATTATCAATCATGTAAAGTCGAATTCATGCCTATGTTATAATTCCTGACTTATTCTGTGGTATGTTTTGCTGAAAAATAAAAGAATAAAATAAATGAATTGAATGGATTTGAATCTGAAGTCCTCTAGCTTGTCACAATTAATTTGTATACATCAATGGTACACAACTTGTAAACATGCAATTTTCAGTTCAATTCAAATGACATTTTATTTCGAATAATATTTTTGTATTATCAATGCATATTCAAAGACAACGAAAATTAAATGATGGGGTGAATGGGGGTTGAGACAAAATTTTAGTCGATATGGAAACAAAGACGTGACTAGTGTTAGAAAGGAGGTAGTTTATTCATAGAGCTATACATAGGCCCACTTCGTTGTAACTCGTTGTTCAACAACAATTTCAAGTAATGGTAGGACAGAATGTTTGGGATTGACCAGGGAGGTGATTAAATCACCCTGGTTGCAAAAAGTTAACATAGCTGGATGTTGTCTGATATACACTGGGGTCATTCTAACATTCTAGTGGTAGGCATATACTCGAGGGATGATGGAGGTCGCTGACTCACTGCAAGTGGAGAAAGAGTATTGGTGGAGGTCGACAATGACTTGTCGCAGAAAAAGAGACAGTTCTGGTCATCATAGTGGGATGGATATAATGCACTGGCAAATGTAAGATTATGTGTTAGTATGCTTAACTATTTATTGAAGAAATAAGATGTAATGTAATGTAACAACGACTTTCATTCAATGGATGGAAATAGTTTTTCGCATGCAGTGCCTGGTAAATTATTTTGGGTAGAAGATTTATATAATTCCAGTTGCTTACAAGTAAAATTAAGAATGACATTCAACACTTAGAAATGATGTCAAGAAGGGTGCCGCATAGTTGTTGTAAATCAAATGAATAAATACACAGAAACGATGTACACAATAACCAGCATTCCATTGATAGTATGGAGGTTTATCGAAAGGACAACAGGGAAAACTACATACTGTATTCAAGACAGTTATGTAAAGTATAGGGTGAGTATTCCCATAAGTTCATCTGTTGGTTTGATTTGTCTAAGTATGTTATCTAGGTATTTGCACAATGCATAATATCAAATAGATGTGCATTTGGTTGGACACTGTTTCATGTTTCATGGTATGCATAGCAAATAATGTCACATGTGTGTGCGTATTTTGTAACCAGAAGTAGCTGAAATTAAGCATATGCAATGCATGTGCTAAAGATTGAGCTTTGCCTTCACATTAATTTCAACAATATGTCAAGATATTTTCGCATTATCTAGCAGTGAAAACTATTATGCCTTCACATATAAATCGCGTATTTACATACAATATGAGATTTATATCCCTGAATGTTATTCACCTTACATCGATTATAAGGGCTGTTGAACCAATTTTGACCCTGCACCTCAAAACAAACAAAAAGTCGCCAGACATGAATCTTTAGTTAAGACTATATTCTGAAAGAGCAGACTTCAAGCTTTGAAATGATGTATAACTCAAAGCAAATGGACTCTCTTAACCTATCTAAATATTGGAAAGAAAGCACAAACTCAGGAAAAGTGTGAACTGAGAAAAGAGGCTCTGAAGTACAGTGTCTATTCAAGCGCTTAATCTTTACCAAACCGTGCTGGCTGTGCGATGAATGGGAAAAAAAAAAACAGGAAGTAAACCACCAGAGTAACAAAAATGAAGGGATTATCAAACTAAACTGAAATTAAGCATGCCTCCAACGGCGTAGCCAGGATTTCATCTTAGGGGGGGCGGTTAGTGTGCGAGGGAGCGAAGCGACCGAGCCCGAGCGAGCGGAGCGAGCGAGGGGGGGAGGGTGTGGGAGGGGGGTGTCCCCCCTCCCACGGTAAGAACTTTTTGCATTTTGATGTTGTAAATGGTGCAATTTGATGCATGTTTTTTGCGCGTTTTATCGACGTGAAACAGTCCCACTTGTTTATGGTAGCAGTTTATTTTGATGTAGATTATTATTGAACAATTTGCCTATAAAATGGTATAATTTAGATACACTTCTTGTATTGATTCTTTTCACTGAATATCATGAACGCGACTGAACCCGAGCGAGCGGAGCGAGCGAGGGGGTAGGGGAGGGTGTGGGAGGGGGGTTTCCCCCCTCCCGCAGTAAGAACTTTTTGCATTTTGATGTTGTAAATGGTGCAATTTGATGCATGTTTTTGCGCGTTTTATCGACGTGAAACAGTGCCACTTGTTTATGGTAGCAGTTTATTTTGATGTAGATTATTATTGAACAATTGCCTATAAAATGGTATGATTTAGATACACTTCTTGTATTAATTCTTTTCACTGAATATCATGAACGCGACTGAACCCGAGCGAGCGGAGCGAGCGAGGGGGTAGGGGAGGGTGTGGGAGGGGGTGTCCCCCTCCCACAGTAAGAACTTTTTGCATTTTGATGTTGCAAATGGTGCAATTTGATGCATGTTTTTGCGCGTTTCATCGACGTGAAACAGTCCCACTTGTTTAAGGTAGCAGTATATTTTAGTGTAGATTATTGAACAATTTGCCTATAAAATGGTATAATTTATAGATACACTTCCTGTATTAATTCTTTTCACTGAATATCATGAACGCGACTGAACCCGAGCGAGCGGAGCGAGCGAGGGGGGAGGGGAGGGTGTGGGAGGGGGGTGTCCCCCCTCCCACGGTAAGAACTTTTTGCATTTGGATGTTGTAAATGGTGCAATTTGACGCATGTTTTTGCGCGTTTTATCGACGTGAAACAGTCCCACTTGTTTAAGGTAGCAGTATATTTTAGTGTAGATTATTATTGAACAATTTGCCTATAAAATGGTTTATTTCAAATACACTTCTTGTATTAATTCTTTTCACTGAATATTATGAACGCGACTGAACCCGAGCGAGCGGAGCGAGCGAGGGGGAGGGGAGGGTGTGGGAGGGGGGTGTCCCCCCTCCCACGGTAAGAACTTTTTGCATTTTGATTTTGCAAATGGTGCAATTTGATGCATGTTTTTGCGTGTTTCATCGACGTGAAACAGTCCCACTTGTTTAAGGTAGCAGTATATTTTAGTGTAGATTATTATTGAACAATTTGCCTATAAAATAGTATATAATTTAGATACACTTGTTGTATTAATTCTCTTCACTGAATATCATGAACGCGACTGAACCCGAGCGAGCGGAGCGAGCGAGGGGGTAGGGGAGGGTGTGGGAGGGGGTGTCCCCCCTCCCACGGCGAGAACTTTTTGCATTTGGATGTTGCAAATGGTGCAATTTGATGCACGTTTTTGCGTGTTTTAACGAGTTGAAACAGTCCCACTTGTTTAAGGTTGCAGTATATTTTAGTGTAGATTATTATTGAACCATTTGCCTATAAAATGGTATAATTTAGATACACTAGTCTTCTTGTATTAATTCTTACACTGAATATCATGAACGCTGTCTGTTCAGCAATCAAAAAAGCATGCACACGACGGTGTAGATAGGGGCATATCCCCTCCCACACGAAGGTGATTTTGCGTTTTCAGACCTGAAATTCAGCGATCTGGTGCAAATTTTTGGTGCAATACTTTTTCATCGAAGTGTTAAAATCACGGAATTTAGCTCTTATTCCGAATGTGCACCATCTGTGCGTCTGTATAAAGTCTAGTGAGGTATAGAGCTTAAGGGAAGGGGGATTCCCCTTCCCGCTCGCGGAGCTTTTGCGTTTTTAGAATTGAAATAAAGCGATCTGGGTATAGCCACAGTCTACTTCTTTGCATGGCCGGGGGGGGGGGGGGGGGGGGGCGAGCAGGGAGGAGGCGTGGGCGAGTGTTATCTCCACCCTTCCCTGCCGATGGAACTTTTATCTTTTTAAGGTTGAAATTGAGATATCTCGTATACGCATATTTGATGGAATCAACATTTGAGAAATCACACAAAAAAAAACTGATTTTTTTTTTGGGGGGGGGGCTGAGGGAGGAAAGGGTCGATTAAAAGGGGAAATTCCCCTTAAGATACATGAGGGAACCTTCAGTTTTCGGAATATAAGTGATAAGTCTTGTGCACTCAGAATTATTCAGAATTTTTTGTAGATCTAAAAAGTGTACTTGGCTAGGGAAAGAGGCACAGAGGGGGAGGGTTTGGGAGGGGATACCCCCTCCCAAGCACGAGAGATTTTGCATATTTTGAATTGAAATTCAACGATCTGGTGCACACTTTGAGTGAAATATTAAAAACATATATTTTATTTGATGAAAGGTTGCAAAGGAGACCCGCTTCATGTGCATGCATACAGTATACACGCATTTTTTTTTTCCGCCTCCCAAATCCCCGGTCCAAATCTTAGGGGGGGCGACCGCCCCCATCGCCCCCCCCTGGCTACGCCAGTGCATGCCTCATTAACACATTCTGTTCATAATCAATGCCAACTTTCAAAGCAGTAGCACTATCCTTTCAAAAGTTATTAGAGTTGAAAGTAAAGAGTGTGGACAAGGTTCTTCAGAAACGAAAAATGGTTTCTAAAGACACACCTAATCACACTATTCTACCAAAAATGGTTGAGATAAACTGCTAAAAAAAACACTTTCCTGCACTTTTATGATACCACATTTTAGCATAATGTAAAAGAAGACCCGCTCTTTTAGAAAATTTGAAAAAGTCAAGTTCGGCTAGGTTGACCCATTTTACTTATTTTCAGTTCTCACGCAAAATCAGTGTGTGCGACTTTATGTTCGTTTTGAGGTGCACGGTCACAATTGGTTTAAAGAAGTGACTTTGTACTAAGAGTTTGTGAATATGTGACAGTGTAAAAATAATTTATCTTGATGCAACCCCTTTGCTTATCGCATAATAACTTTTGTGACAAAATAGTCTTAAAGATATATTAAAATTTGTAGAAATCGGAGTTTTTGTTTATGATACATACTATGAAAACACACTTTTTAGTTTGTGTTGCAAGGCAAAGTAGGTCTACACATTTAATGAATAGAACACAGAGGTGATGAATTGACACTATTTGGTAGAAATGTAATTTCCATTTTATTGATAGAATCGATTACTTTTTTGACAATTATTTCTCTTTATTGCGATGTCGAACTTGCCATATCATGCCAGTAAAAGAATATCAAATTTGGATTTCCCGTGTTCACAAACAAACAGTAAGTAATCTCCATTTAAGGTACATCTGTAAAAGAGAAAAAAAAAGTGTTCTTGAATGTAAAGATAAAGGAAACCACACATACGTCAATTTAAGCCTTTTTTCTGTTTGCACTATCTATGTTTATATTTCTTGGGTGACCACTACGTTTATGTCCATTGAAGTATCTGATGATACATATGGACCACTTTGTGTGACTGAAATTGAGATCAGATTAAAGTGAAATAAAAGAGATTTGTAAGTCTGAAGTCTGTTTGTGCTATAATAGCATTGGTATTCCGATGTGAAACATTTTGTGAGATCTCATTTGACTTTAAAGTACCTTGTGCACTATTTTGCCTGTGCTACAATATATTATATATATAGATATAGATATATATCGAGAGAGAGAAAGGGACAAACAGAGACTGTGTTATTGAATAGTTTCCATTTTTGAATAATAAGAGATCGTATCAGCTGACAATATGATTATGATTTATTTGTCATTACAATTACCAAGATCGGAGTATATACTTAATTTCAACCCTGGATAATGTGTGGATGTGGAAAAGCTTTAATTTCAAAGCACTTAATCTGCAAACCATTAGCACTGCAGTTTTTACTCTGTGTCATTAAGCTCTGATCACATGCAGCTTAAATTGGAAACATTTACATATGGACCCTCATCCATATATCACCACTGGTGTTTTTCCCCCAGTGATGCAAATACACAGACCAACCAAGAAAGAAGAAATTACTGTATCTTGCATAAATCAATTCAATTTACATAATGAAGTACAATCATGCAGGTAACTGATTTAGTAACATTTATATTAGGAATCAGCTCCTAAAATTTAGCAACTGTGCAAATTTTCATTGCTCCACAAATGAAGACTCGTTCTGAAAGAACGAAAATTAATCTAATTTGCATAATCAAGCACTGATACCAAGTTAACATGATGGCTGATGATTTTTCATCAATCATAAATGAACTCAGCACCCCAGATAACTCCACTGTATGAATTTTCATAGGTCCAAACGCGTGATACCATGATGAAATAAAAATAATAGGAATTTTGCATAGAATAATTGAAAATTGCATAATTAAGCATTATTACAAAAAGGGCCCACATTTCTGACTGACATTCATATACGGACTCAGCATACAGAAATTATTCCACTATGCTAATTTTCAGTGATCTGAATGCAGACCCACCAACATAAACGGAAAATATCAAATGTTTGCATAAATGTGCATAATTAAGCACTAATATCATTAGAACGTGAATGTTGCTGACTTGGCAACATTGATATTTGGATTCAGCACCCAAAATTACTCTAATTACACACATTTTCAGGTGGAGCCTAAATACGGACTACGAAACTCAAAAACTAGGCTGATTTTTCCATGTCATCCCATGGTCTAACATGGCCGGCGGAACCTTTTTTTTTTTTTTTTTTTGAACCGTACAAGAGGAATACATAAGGCGTAACCACTTTGCCCCCCCCCCCTCCCAAACACACACACACACACTTTTTTTACCTTTTTTTGTTTTGTTTTTGTTTTTTGTTTTGTTTTGTTTTTTTGTTGTTTTTGTTTTGTTTTGTTTTGTTTTGTTTTGTTTTGTTTTGTTTTTTTTTTTTTTGGGGGGGGGGGGGGGGGCTTGTCAGCTGATGAAACCCTGACGTGGGTCCCCACTTTTAAAACGCTCCGCCGGCCCTGTATTATCAATACATTACCATTACCCACCTGCAACGACTGTACCACTTCGATCAAACTGCAGCTTCTGGACCCTCGATGTAATTTCAGAATTTATTTGCAACAGGGTGGTTTTCGGGGCAACGAATACGTCAGCGGTAAATATAAGGCTGCCTTCTCGAATGCGCAGAACGTCCATATCTAATATAGATGGCGTTACCGCGAGAATCTGCGTAAAGAAGTGTCAAATTAATTAACGATAGTGTTGACTTTAAGCATTCTAATACCACGAGCGCAGTATCTCACAAGATATTCAAAAGGTCGACTCTGTGAACACGCCGGGGCGAGCGCACAAGGAGGTCGAAACCAGTGTTCGTCACTGTGTGTGCACAGAGCCGGCTATGATTATGGTAGCACATAACTGTAGTTTCCGACACTGTGATCTTAATCTTGATACACCATGTACACATTGTGAACACCGAAAACCAAAATCACTGATTATCTATCTAAGCGATCACAACCAAAATCATTTTCATACAATGTGAAAATGAGAAAAACATCAACTACCCGCACATGAGGTCTTTAGATGCCAGTAGAATACTCATTTTATGAAAGCATGTCATATATAGTATGGTGCTCTACTACATATCGACCACCTTCTTTTAAACCGACCGCGTATAATTCGCACACTGAACACTTAGTACGCACTTCACTGCGCGCAAAGCACATAAAAATGGAATTGGTTTTGAATGTAGATGAGGATGGTGTGGGAAAACGTGATAATTCACTGTTCATTAATGGTTTTAATCGAGGACAAAATTTCGAATGAATATTTTCACCGAATCGTAACGACAGCACAATGTAATGTCTATGGAAGTTTCTAAAAGGCTTCTAAAAAGCTTCGTACAACACGGTAATCAATACAACTCGGTTTGCGTGCATTGTCAATGCAAAAACGGCGGTCGATCCTAATACCGCGATTTACCGCGGGGAGCTGAAACGAGGCCACGCAAGTTCGTCGGCGATATTTTTGCACTGAAACTTCGAATCGAAAAGGGAACAACTGCATTTCATAGAGCCGGATTTTCTCAATCACGTTGGTCAAGTTTTTTACGTGAATTTCAGTGTTAAATATTCTTTTCAAGCAAATAAACATTAGGCGGTCGATAAGTAGTAGGTCCAACCCTATATATCCTGCATTAGTCATTATAAAACATCTATCTACAAACGGGTATATTATAGATAATGGAATGATGTAGTTTGAAAAGAAGATATATTGATACCTACCTCGCGTTTAAAGGATTCACTCCTGGTGAGAAATTCTTTCGACTCAGGGTCGGCCAATTCGCTCACGTACTTCAAGTTCACTTCGTTCTCAGCCGTCACATTAAGAGTGATACGATATCTGTCGACCGCTGAGAGATCGAGCAAACAATTGAAAAGCGATGAGCTCATTGTGTAGCACAAAAAAAAAAAAACCTATATGATTCAGCACTTTCTGTCATTCGAATCAGCGTCAACACACATTACTCCAACTGATTTGAATATAAAGAATGCAGAGAAACACACTAAGTGTACGCATGGAGAGAATAATTCAAACTTATTATAACCATAATGAATGTTTAGCAAAATAAAGAAGTGTTTCTTATACAGCAATTTTCAGGGTGTCATAATATGTGTAACGTTTGTGGTGATATCTAATTGTTTACAGTAGACATATACACAACACGTAAGTTTTTTTGATCTAATCGTCTTGTTTTATTTCTTTCTGAAATTTTGTTTAGAATTATTAATTTCTACAATAGTTTGAAACATACCAATACAGAATCCCCTAAATCGGCGAAATCCGGGTCTGCATCTGCACTGGTTCTCAACGCATTCTTCAACCACCGTGCAGTGGGAATCAGTCTGACATTTTATCACATCTTCAAATAGAGAAAGAAACAGAACTTCGTATTTACTATTTCCGCAATTAATATCATTCTTTAGTTTAGATATCTACCGTAGTCGTATTAAATGTAAAGCATTGCCTATTGGACAGCAGGAAAACATTCTGAAAATCAAGTCCTAATGTGCTTCATCCAATTACCCTAACACTGATAGGATAGTATCCGATGGACGAAGATGTTAGCAAGAAGATTGAAGGTCATTTATGAAGTTGTGGCATGTGACTTCCTTTAAGCGTACAATGTAGTTATTAATGTTAATTTTGTAAAAACGAAAATGATAGGTTCAAAGTCCCTTTTGATACGCGTTCTTCCTGCTACAGTAGTAGTGAGTACTTATCTCGATCGTTCTTTGCAAAGTACAATTACAGAATGCACTTTTCAATGTAATACGATTTCCATGGCATATCTAATTTTGATTCAAAGAAGTTTCTTTCCATATGAAAGAAAGAATAATAATCTTAAACACCAAATGCACTACATACTTTCTACTTCAGTTTTCAGAGTAGTAAAGTCAACCAGCAGCGGTAAGCTTCATCTCTTTGTTGAAATGTCCAGCTCTCAGCATAATGTCTGTGAAACTCTGAGAATAGACAATATGCACAGCACCACCGAAGAACCCTGATACAGATGCATTGTGGTAGAACTCCTTAGCATTGCCACTTCCGGTGGTCTAGGGTGCTTCTTCGTCAGCATGCGAGGCATTCAATGCAGCTATCAATTTCTTTGTGCATTTCGTCGTTGAGCTGATCACACGATGATTAGACATTCCTCTGTGACAATGACAATCTGGACCACTTAGAAGCTTCACTAAAGGACTCATTTTTTTTTTTCCGGCAGACATTCAATTATTAAAATTTTCTTGGAGGAGTCTGTACACATTTGATTTGTTTGTTTGTTTGTTTTTTTACGGATATGATAAAAAAAAATGTGTTGCGAATCATCATCAGAATCATTATACTATGCGACGAAATTTGAAAAAAAAATACTCTTAGAGAATTTAAAAGTGACCAAGTGACGTCACGTATACGTTGTTGTTGTTGTTGTTGGGTTTTTTTTTTTTTTGGAGTTACAGGGGATGTCTAGTAACTGATTAGTGGGAATCAGTGGGAATGTTGGGGGTGATTGTTCCAATCCTTCTGGGATTCATTTAAGAGTACATTATATATTTATTTTTGGGTTAAAAAAAAACCTATTCTCGGACTGGTCTCATATTCAAGTAATGTGCAGTTTATACGTGTACGATGACCCCGTCACTGTACAGGCATGCTAATCTGGACACATTAAACTGCATATTACTTGAATATGAGACCATTCTGAAGCAAATTATTTTCACACAACAATAGATGGAATCATTTACTCTTAAATGAATCCCACACGGATCGGAACAACCATCCTCCAGCATTCCCACTGAACAGTTACTATCTATCCCCTTTAATCTGTACTGCGCGCAGTGCTTCTGTTCATGCAATTCCTCACCCATCCCGATCACAATTGCCCCTTGAAGTATTTGCAGGCCAAAGCAAACGTGTATTCTATCCGCAAGCATATAAAATCTATGCCAAACGCTAATTCTCACATTAAACTAGACCTAAAGCCCTATCACGACCGAAAAAATAAGACCAGGGGAATTGTTAAAGTAGCAACTACCGTGTCATCATAATTATTAAGAGTGAGTCAAGAAATAACAACAAGTTCTTTTGCGAACTTTGAATGAACGTTTTGTTTGGAAAAATATGGCATTTGGTTAGGAAACAAATGTATCATGTATGAATATAGTCATATGCAAGGTTTTTAACTAACTCAAAGTAGGGTTGAGTAAGTTGAGTACTGGGCGCCTGTTTAACACGGTATTAACTCAGATCATAGATAAACGTATAAAGATCTACTTTAATATCGTATATTCATATACTCAAGCAATAGAACGTTCTGTGTCTGGTTGTCAACTCAGATATCAACATAAATGAAATAATGTATCTATTTTCTAGGTCCCTGACGGCATTAGATAAACCACTGATACTGCATACAGATTATTCGATCACATACCTGTGACAAGAATGGCAAAACGGCAATTGGCTGTATTTCCGGACCCATCTGTAGCAGTGTAGGATACAACTGTTTCTCCAATTGGAAAGAATCCGCCATTGTCAGCATAAGTATCTTGTGATATTGTCACGCACCCTGAGTTATCTCCTACTGATGGAGTTTCCCATGAAACACGCGCCACAGACTCGCCAGGAACAGCTTGTACGGTCCGAGAATTTGGGCAGCAAATGACTGGGTCTTCGACATCTATCAATGAAATCATATATATATATATATGAGAGATAGTTCCCTGGGTCCCGAACGTGCGCGGTGCCGCATTGTTGGTTGTATATAATTGAAAGAAATTGGACTGAGGCGGGACGTTGCTCTCGATCTTAGTCGCCCCTTTTATTTGTCAAGCTTTCGGCCCGTCACGTATATATATATATATATATATATATATATATACAGGGTATATACTTTAAAAAAAATCAATGCATCGTAACTTTGCTCAAAGTTGACATCTGATTAAAATAATGATCACTTTGAGCGTGTTAAGAGAGGTATCATAGAACAAGGTTAAACCCCAGCCTTTGCAGCCTAGGACAACACTAAAAGTTCTCACCTGCAACGTAAACAGTGAATTTACAAATGGCTGAATTGGAGGCCCCATCTATGGCTCTGTATGTGATGTCTGTAGATCCAATTGGAAAGTTGCCGTTGAATTCTATGTCTGCTTCATAGCGCAGTATGAATGATCCAGAATTATCAGACGCAACTGGTTTGATCCAGGAAACTTTGCCGGTTGGTTTCCTCTTGTCGGTAACAGCATACTGATTTGCAGGGCACATGGTGATTACTGGCGGCTCCCTGTCTGCGAAGATAAAATGTATATCTTTTCAACCCCTAACGTATTGGGGTGCACGTCACGAGACCGACACCCACAAGTCATACACCCCACGAGTCAATCAGCTCACAAGTCATACAACCTACATGTATGAGTTATATAGCTCGCCAACAAGGCCCACGAGACCGACACATTACGCGCCGCGTTGTATCTGTCGAACTCATGGGCTGTTTTTACCTATACTGTCGCACTCATGGGCTTTATTTGCTTAAGCCCCTTTTACACTTTCACGGATTGCTTCACGGATGACCACGGATCGTCCTCCGTGATGTTCCGACATGCAAAATATCAATTTTCCTCCCAATGCCGGTGTGAATACGATCCCAACTACTTGTCTACACGGACAAGTCTTAGTACGGAGGCTACACGGACAAGTACGGTGCCTACACGGACAGGCAAGGAACGAACGTGGACCAAAGCGGAAACGATACGGAGCTAACACGGATATCAAGGAAGAACACGGATGCAACTGGGTCCCTTCGCGGTCTTTACACGGAATTCTCTAAGATGTTGACAGATGACATTTACTTTTGCTTTTGATACTTTATCATTCTCGGGCAACATGCCTCCAGAGCTAATAACAAGCACACCGTGAGAAAATCTACAGCAGCCTATACATACGCCTGGGCTTGTAGACATCAGGCAAATCTGTACTTGCAAACTCTGATTTTGCGGGAACATCATGACATAAACAAAGTAAAACAAAACAAAACAAAACAAAACAAATCAAAACACACACACGCACGCACACACACACACACACACACACACACACACAAAACCATCAAGGAAATGTGTGTGGGTCACTGAAGCTTCTCAGGCTACAATTATTCGAAGAGTATGAGGGGTTGCTGGCTGTACTGATGGGGGAAGATGTGAGCAAATTTCGTGGACTTTATGAGCTTGTATTGGCAAAACACACGAATTTCTCATCCCAGATGGAGCCGATGCTAATACGGAAGTCCCGATGTCTTCACGGATTGTCCCGGAATGAGTACGGAGGCAACTCGGAATAGCCGGTGCCTTCAAGGAAGGAATTCGGAGGCAACACGGAGTAGACGGTGCCAACAAGGACGAGTTCGTATTGATTTTTATCCGTGATGTCCGGGATGAAAAATTATAGCTCCTTTTACACTTTCACGGATTGCTTCACGGATGACCACGGATCGTCATCCGTGATGTTCCGACATGCAAAATATCGATTTTCCTCTCCATACCGGTGTGAATACGATCCCAACTGGATGTCTACACGGACAGGTACGGAGGCTACACGGACAAGTACGGTGCCTAAGCGGACAGACAAGGAACGAACGTGGACCACAGCGGAAACGATACGGAGCCAACACGGATATCAAGGAAGAGCACGAATGCAACTGGGTCCCTTCGCGGTCTTTACACGGATGTCCCTAAAATGTTGACATATGACATTTACTTTTGCTTTTGATACTTTATCATTCTCGGGCAACATGCCTCCAGAGCTAATAACAAGCACACCAGTAAATCTACAGCAGCCTACATAAGCCTGGGCTTGTCGACATCAGGCAAATCTCTTCTTGCAAACTCTCATTTTGCGGGAACATCATGACATAAGCAAAGAAAACACACACACACACAACAACAACAACAACAACAACAACAACAACAACAAACTACCAAGGAAATGTGTGTGGGTCACTGAAGCTTCTCAGGCTACAATTGTTCGAACAGTATGATGTGTTGCGGGCTGTACTGATGGGGAAGATCTGAGCAAATTTAATGGAATTTATGAGCTTGTATTTGGCAAAATACACGAATTTCTCATCCCGGATGGAGCCGATGCTAATACGGACGTCCCGATGTCTTCACGGATGTACCGGAATGAGTACGGAGGCAACACGGAGTAGCCGGTGCATACAAGGAAGGAATACGGAGGCAACACGGAGTAGACGGCGCCAACAGGGAAAAGTTCGTATTGATTTTCATCCGTGATGTCCGGGATGAAAAATTAAGCAAGCTTAATTTTTCTCGCGGACATGCCGGTAGGTCAAGGATAATGCCGGATGACTTCACGGAGTCAACACGGTCATGCCGGAAACAGTACGGATGATCCCGGATCGACGATCCGTGGTCATCCGTGATGCGATCCGTGAAAGTGTAAAAGGGGCTTTAGTGTCGAACTCATGGGCTGTATGACTCGTGAGCTGTACGACTTATGGACCTGTTTTCAATGTCGAACTCATGGACTGTATGACTCGTTGGTGTCGGTCTAGTGGGATGACCCCACGTGCAGTGCGCATCAAAAAAGTAATCAACTTTGGAGGGTTGTTATTTTATAATTGTCTGCTGAGGAGAGTGCAGTTTAATTTGTAAGGAAAGGGGAACTGTTCCTCTTTCCATTGCTACCTAATCATGTTGACAAACGTCATGCATGACTGTGCACCTGAACTGTAAAGACAACAATGACAAATTGCACATTTTCCAAGTTTGCGTGTTGTTGTGGAGGAACAATGCATTACAATAATGTCTAACTGCATGGATGTGATCTGTCAATGAAAGTGGTCGTATCATCAGGCCAGCCTACACGACTGCAGGTTCGTATTAAGGGTCTCGTCTAACCGTTTACGGTTCATCATCTTTTACATGGCCATGTTGTCTATGACTTGGTCCATCCCATAAAGGCTAAAACATTATCCACTTTTTCCCCTCTTCATACCCAAGACATTTTCGCTGCGAGCTATGTGTTAAATATGAACAGAGAAAATGGACTGTTTGAGTTGGATTGTGTGGGTTGTCCTCTGTGAGAGTGACCAAGTTATGGGACATGTGGATCCATGATTTGTTAGGAGAAACCCTTAACACAAACGCTAAACACAAACCTGCATTTGCATTTGTACAGGCTATTGCCCATTTGACCACTTTCATTGACAGATCTTCGTCCACGGAGTGAGAGGTAATGTCCTACATGCACTCCTCCTTCACCATAACATGTAAACTTGGAAAAAAAGGGCATAGTGTCAGCGCTGTTTTTCAGTTGCAGGTGCTCAGCCATTACATGATTAGCTACCAATGTGAAAAAGAAGAATTCCCCTTTCCTCACAACGCCATAGCTGACAGTTGTGAAATAGTAGCCCTTCAAAGTTGGATTACCTTTTCTTTTCTGATATGCACAGTACAGTTATACTTTGCACTCACCTTTGCATGTAAAGTACAGAAATGGTGGTTCCGATGATTTCAAAGCACAAAATAACAAGAAAATCATGGAAGCTGATCACGAGGGTCTACACTAACTCCATGACTGAAGAATGAAGAACACTATAGTGGTATGTGAAAGACAGCATCTTTTTTGTGTGTGTGAAAGAAATACAGTCAAATATATTGCACAATATATATATATATATATTTATGTATAGATGAGGGCAATTTAAGATTGGACAACTTATGTATATCAAGCAAAGGATGATAAGTAAGATTCGTTGAATTGTTTATAGCTTCACAGTGTTGTGTATAGGCCTGCTACGTAATCATTGTAAATATTGGGCCAAAAACAACTTTGTCTTTGACGGAAAATGTTGAACATTATAGCGTATTTCCTACCATGGAGCTTCCTTTACAAATGCAAACGCTGCACTTTGCAACAACTATAGACGTATTTTAAGGGGATCACTACAAGCTTTTTATATCGCCCTAGGAAAAAAAAATATATAGAGAGGGAGATGTATGTGTATACCATGTGCCTTACCATTACTGTGCACATTTAACCACGATATATAATCTAGTTGTTTCATGTCAGATAACCACATGTAGAATGCTCTGTATTCATTTATTATTTTTCATAGTGCATATTAGGCCGTTACTACGACAAAATCCCCTGAACGTGTTAACTTTAAGATCAGACTCATTCATTATCATTATTATTGTAAAGTAGTTGGAGTGGTACACGTACACTCTGTAATTTCCCTTTCCCCCTACCTTTCCCTCTCTCTCTCTCTATCCCTTATTCTATCCAGAGTTAGCTAAGTATTTTAGGGTCTCCATACCAACAGGCCTCGGCTTAGTTTGGAGACCCCTCTGTTTACGTTCCCTGAGCTGTTGTACTTGTTTTGTTTTGTTTTGTTTTGTTTTGTTTTGTTTGGTACTTAAAACTACGTGTCGATATACTGTTTGTCATAAATGACTTGTACACAATCATATCTGATGAAGCGCAATTAAGCAGAAATAAATCAAATCAAATCAAATCAAATCAAATCAAATCAAATCAAACGTCGCTTCTTTCCACCCTCACTCTCTCCCGATCTTCCCCCGTAAAGAACCCGTCACACCACCGAGCGAATGCCTGAGGGCAAAATGCTCCGACGTGGCGAATGTCCAACGGTGCCCAACAAATTCCAAAAATTGGCTAATACTTGGATAGTTCTAAATACGTTTGACGTTTATAAGTTGTTAATATGGATTCGCCGACATATCGTTGAACCGATTTTCTTTTAATTCTGAACATGTCCCAAATCCCCAGCGTAACTCTGCCAATTCCTACGAAATGTGAATTAAAACAAAGGATGATCGTTACTGTGGACAACGTTTGAGGCACCCAATGGAACTTGATTTATGTCTGTATTCTGCTTCCCAGGTCAATTCCCATTCTTGGATCCTTTTTTTTTTCTCTGTAATGCATGTAGGCATGTTCATGGAACTTAGTTTTAGCATGCATTACTAAAGATTCTGTATCACTATTATTGTATAAGAGTTTGGGGATATAGGGTCTGCAGTCAGAGGTCAAATGCCAAGTGAAAAATAAAGATAGTTCATGTTTTTCATGTATTGAGCAGTATACATATACAGAAACCCCAGAACGAGCTGATTTTCTTACAACATATATTTCCCATATCGAGACCCCTTCCCAAGTATATTTCTGACTCGTTCTTAACGGATGGGTCAAAGTAACTTTATAAAACTTTGTAATAGCAAGTAGGGCCTATACATGTAGTGACATATCAGACAATGGTTCTTTTGGGAAATGTATCGATCATTGGGTTGGATTTCTCAACTTGCATTATAAAATTGAGCATCTGAATATAAGAACGACCCAAGTCCAAGGAAGACCATTTCGAGTAAACTTTTAAAAAAAACTTAATATATTTTTTATTTGTCCAATAATATTCTATTTAACTGTGATGGGAAGGCAACATTGTATATGTGACCGTGCACCTCAAAACGAACATAAAGTTGCACACACTGATTTTGTGTGAGGACTGAAAACAAGTGAAATGGGCCAACCTTGCCGAACTTGACTTTTTCATATTTTCTGAAAGAGCGGGTCTTCTTTTACATTATGCTAAAATTTGGTATCATAAAACGGGCAGGAAATTGTGTTTTTTTAGCAGTTTATTTCGAACATTTTTGGTAGAATAGTGTGATTAGGTGTGCCTTTAGAGTCCCTTTTTCATTTCTGAAAAACCTTGTCCACACTCTTCACTTTCAACTCTAATAACTTTTGAAAGGATAGGGCTACTGCTTTGAAAGTTGGCATTAATTATGGACAGAATGTGTTAATGAGGCTTGCTTAATTTCAGTTTAATCTAATAATCCCTTCATTGTTGTTACTCTGGTGGTTTACTTCCTGTTTTTTGTCCCATTCATCTCACAGCCAGCACGGTTTGGTAAGATTAAGCGCTTGAATAGATACTGTACTTCAGAGCCTCTTTTCTCAGTTCACACTTTTCCTGAGTTGGTGCTTTCTTTCCAATATTTAGATAGGTTAGAAGAGTCCATTTGATTTGAGTTATACATAATTTTAAAGCTTAAAGTCTGCTCTTTCAGAATATGGTCTTAGCTAAAAATTCATGTCTGGCGACTTTTTGTTTGTTTTGAGGTGCAGGGTCACATATACAAATTAGATAATAATATATCATTATTACAATTAACATTTACTCTAATTGTGGAGAGGCCACTTTGTGTGATGGACTTGGGTAGTTCTTTGAATCACATACATGATATTCTGCTATAGAGATGAGACAAGGATGAGAGAGGGCGCTATGATATGAATGTAAAAATGACCCAAGGCCTTCATTCTTACATTCATATAAGATTACTTCAGTCGTTTCAGGCACTTCCGGGGGTAATTAGGATTTATCATTTATACACGTACATGCATAAGCTACAATTTTCCACGTCAAACTGAATTTGGCCAAAAATTGGACTTGGGTTGTTCTTATATTCCATAGATGCCAAGTTCAACAAATTTTGATGAGTGAGATTTTCATGACTCAGCATCTCGGCGCGCACGCATGTGCGTGAGCGAGGGAGCGAAGCGACTGAGAGAGGGGAGGGTGTGGGAGGGGTTGTTCGCCCTCCCACGGTAGGGAGCTTTTTCAATTTTTAGCTCTTAATGGTGCAAGCTGGTGTATACTTAAGTGACTATTTCTTACTTATTTAGAAAGACAAGAGGGAAATGATCAAATCTGCCTTAAATTGCAACTCTCACTTTAATCTTTTATTCTATTCTCCCAATGCGTGAGAAAAATGGGTGTCATGCGTGAGATCGTGATACAGACCCTAAATGCTTGAGTCTCACTCACAATGCGTGAGACTTGGTAGCTCTGATATTCAGGTCTTCAATTTAGAAATCATACTATATTTTTCCCATACCTTCGAAGAGACTCAATACTTCTAGATGAGGTTCCGTGACGTCAAATTCCCCGAGGGTCAAAAGCTAAACGTTTGTATTTTGCTCTAGCGCGCGGTACGCGTATCGCGCCATACCCGCCTGCCTATCATGGAACGTGAGCTGTAACGCTTACGCGCTTGCCCAGGTGTGTGTGTGTGTGGGGGGGGGGGGGGGAGCTCCTCCATAATGCAGTTTGGGGCCTTCAGCATACCTTGATGACGTCACTGGAATATCATCTATACATTTTCAAATTTGGTTTCTATGCATTTCCACACAAGAATTCTGTAGGAACAGATTCTAATTCATTTGTCAGAAGTCAGGAAAATTATTTGTAATATCTCTTTCCTTATTTGAAAGGGATTCAAACGATTGTCATAGTATGTTAACATCTCACAGTGGTGATCCCTGTATTCAGTTATCTCTATTCCTATAAATTATGTATAAATAATAGTCCTATATATATATACATATGCATAGATTATAATATATACTTACATATATATTTACATATGAAAAAAATATACATCTAACTGTACGTATCTGTATAATGCATTTTCTTAGGTGTATTTATTTGTGCAATGTTATGGTGTAATTGTAACTTTGTATGTGCCACGTTCGCCCGAATCAGTCGATGGCGTGTCAAGTTCGCATATTCTGCAGAAACGAACAAACTCGTCCAACCTGCCACATTACTATGAACGCCATTCCATTCCTGTCACATGAGGCTTCCATTTTATGGCATGATTGACTATCAAGCGTAGTTACGTACTGGATTTGCTAGATAATTGTAAGATTGTGTATCAAATGTTGTGTGGAATAAAGCATGCCTCTTCATTAATGCATCTAACAGTCATCATCATTGCTTTTAAAGAAATTTGCCATGGAGTTTCGTACTGCATTACGTGTCCAGGGTAACAAACACCTATATGGTAGGGGTACCACCTATCGGCAGGGTACCTTCCCATCGGCACCCTGCGTATCATAGCTGTTTGCGTATAGAACGAACAGGTACGCGCGGGATTAAGTGTCATTAGCTATAAAAAAACAATAAAAACGAAGAAACGAAAATCAAGCTCAAAAACAAACTAACAAACCAAACTAAACACGTTTCAATTACACATCCGCTCAGTAACGACGCATGGCTGTGAAATTCACATGTATTACCAATGGAGGGGAGGGGGTGCCGATCGCTACAGGTACCCTTTAAAGCTGAGCGAAGAAAACGGAACGCACGCACTAAAAATGCGCTATTTTATAGCGGAGATTCATAATCAACGAGACGGTCACGACATTCAAAACTGCAGTATTTATGGCATATTTGAGGTAAGAACTAGGCGAATTTGTGTTATATTTTTATAATAAACAAGCTACAGATCCTGAGGGTGACGATAGGTGGTACCCCCAATGCTACAAGTTACATGGACTTGTCCTCCCAAAGTAGGCCTATAGCTGTCTCAGAATAATGTGGCACACAGTGTTTTACACCATGGCACGTGTATAGCCAAACCACTGCAGTTGTTACTCTTTCTCTCTGTGCTTTTGATATTTATAAGGAATTGAGTATCTGAATACATTGTATAAGAACGACCCAAGTCCATGGAAGACCATTTCGAGTAAACTTTATAAAACTTCATATCTTTTTTATTTGTCCTATAATATTCTATTTAACTCTGATGGGAAGGCAACATTGTATATACAAATTAGAACATATATTATTATGACAATTAATATTTGAGTATATGAATATAAGAACGACCCAAGTCCATGGAAGACCATTTGGAGTAAACTAAAAAAAACAACAACTTCATATCTTTTTTATTTGTCCAATAATATTTTATTTAACTGTGATGGAAAGGCGCATTGTATATAAAGATTAGAACATATATTATTATGACAATTGATATTTACATTAATTGTGGAGAGGTCATTTTGTTTGGTGGACGTGGGTCGTTCTGTGATTCATATACATGATATTCTGCTTTAGAGATGAGAGAAGGATGAGAGAGGGCGCTATTATGAATGTAAGAATGACCCAAGTCCTTCATTCTTACATTAATATAAGATTTAACTCATTCATTTCAGGCACTTCTGGGGGTAATTAGGATTTATCATTTATACAGAAGATGAGTCCACGCATGAGCTACAATATCCCATGTCAAAGTGAATTTGGCCAAAAATTGGACTTGGGTTGTTCCTATATTCAGGTCTTCATTTACATTAATAGTGGAGAGGCCATTTTGTGTGATGGACTTGGGTCGCTCTTTGAATCATATACATGATATTCTGCTATAGAGATGAGAGAAGGATGAGAGAGGGCGCTATAATATGAATGTAAGAATGACCCAAGTCCTTCATTGTTACATTCATATAAGATTTAACTCACTCATTTCACGCACTTCCGGGGGTAATTAGGATTTATCAATTTTATAGACAAGATGAGTCCATGCATGAGCTACAATTTCCCATGTCAAACTGAATTTGGCCAAAAATTGGATTTGGGGCGTTCTTATATTCAGGTCTTCAATTTGTTTGTGTATGTTTTTTTTTTCTTTTGATCATACAAGTGCTGAAATGCATCAGGTCAAAGTCAAAATCAAAACATAAAGGCCCGATTTTACGAAGGTGGTACAATCTTGTCCATGGTTTAAACCATGGACAAAGACCGTAGTTTTGTGTAGAGCGCTAATAATTGTCGCATGGCCAGTTTCGTTACGAAATAAGTCATTTCATAACGAAATGACCATTTCGTCGACGAAATGGTACATAGGAAACTTCAGTCTATGTCCATTTACCATCATCGTAAATTCGGGCCAATATTTATTGGAGGTACACTGTAAAAACATCGGTGTTAGATTTAACACCACTGGTGTTAAATCTAACACCGATCAAACTTCAATAAAGGACCACAGCCACAGGTGTTAAAAATGCACTGTGATGGCGTTGAAAAGTGTTCACCTGACACTTCGTGGTGTTAATTTGACACTGTACCTGGTGTTATTTTGACACTGTACTGGTGTTAATTCAAAAATGACACCACATGGTGTTGATTTGATATTTGCTGGTGTTAATATCAATGGTTTAATACCCGTCCAGCTTCAATAAGGGACCACACCAGCTGGTGTTACTTTGGTGTAAATTTATTTTCACATTTTTTTCAAAAATGTAGTATTTTAATGTAAAATTGTTGATCGTCTTGTTTAAATAAAAAAATCAACAAGAAGTGCAGTTACTAAGAAACTCTTCAAAAAACAGTTTAAAATTCGGAAATGACACCCGTAGGTGTTAATTTAACACCATAAATGAGCACCGAAAATTTAACACCAGCTCGGTGTTCACTATTTAACACCGGACTTTTTGCAGTGTAGTTGTTGCCCATGGTGGCAAAAGTCGAGGTTAAAACATCTATCAGGTAGTACACCTGTTGCCAAAATGCAGCTATAGGCCTAAAGAGAATAATGAGATAACTGCATGGGGTCAGTCCGACAGCGAGATTTCTAGTCATACCTAGAACTGTGATTGCAAACTCGCATGAGTCCTGATTCCCCGCTGTATCCACGGCTGAGTATCTTTGACGATTGATTCCAAGAGGGAATTTCGATCCTTGACTGAGTCCAGTGTCGAGTGAGGCCCAAGCATAGGTCGCATCGTCAAAGGCCGAGGGTTCTGGCCATCTGAAAACGGCTGAAGCCCGCCTAAAATCATTTGTAATAGTCCTCGGATTACACAACTCAAGCGACGGGTCCCCGGTGTCCCCTATAATTGCAGAAAAGAAAGAAAGAAAGAAAGAAACAAACAAACATTCTGTGTTCAGAGACACGTGTAATTAAAGTTAAAAGAACACGAGTACCTTTGTGCTTGTCTGTGTGTGATACAAATTTCTGAAGAAACATGGTCCATAAAAAATGTGATACAAATTTCTGAAGAAACATGGTCCATAAATTATTTATGTTACAGACAGGAACTGAAACATAGTTTCTCTTCTTTTTTATTCAATGGAGTGACATTTTCTTTTTTGTGAAATCATCAATTTGATTTGATTTGATTTGATTTCGATTTATTTTCATATTTCTCGATGAAAAAATACATCAAATATAACAAAATTAAATGAAGTACATGATATCAAGCTGGAGACATACGTAAAATATTGCAAATATATAAAACATATAGTGGTCGATCTATGACGTTTTGAATCTGTGAATGGATGCTAAAGAAATATGAAGGAACCTACTTAAAAGCGAGCTTGTTGAGCGTAGGTCCCAGTTAAAATCGAGTTAAAGATTAAGATGGGGAGCACGGGTACAACAATGACCGAAACAGAGAGAAAAAAAAGTACATTTATACAGTTATATAGCAAATTCTTCTCTAATTCAGATTTAGGGTCGGATAAGCCACATGCTGTAGGCGGATGAACCATTGTCGTTCTGGCGATAATAACACTATAACTCAATATACGATAACAATAATACGGTTAAAGAATATTAAAGATTTATACATTGCGTGTATTAAGGAGGGAACACATGCACCTGCAAATCCCCCCCCCCCCAAAAAAAAAAGAAGACATTCAACAACCAGTAACAGTGCAGAAGGAATTAAAATACCAGCTGTTACCTCCCCCCAAATGTCTTAGGGAAGGAAGAAAATGCAATAGGTCATAGACACAGTGACAGAATTCGGGGCCCGAACACAAAAATCTGCACATATACCCACCAGCAAACAATAATCGTCTTTCACGAAAGGATCTACAAACGATAAAACGAAACAAACAAATCACACACACACACACACACACACACACACACACCGCAGTGCCATGATTTCCTCATTCTTCGAGTCTAAGCGAGGAAGGGGAAGGGTCACCCAGTACTGACCCTTGACATTACAGTGACCTTGACATTTGTCCCACCCGTAATCCCCCCCCCATAATTATCAACAAACTTTGCACTTTCTCTGAATGTCATGAAAATAAAATGACATGCATTCATTAAGTGGAGAAGGTCCTCCTTACCTTTCACAATAACTTGGAAACGATTTTCGCTTAGCGTTACCACGGTTGATGCGGTATCATTGACGGTCGTTATCTCCTCAAGGAGCTCGCCTCCTAGTCCAAAAGCTTTTATCACGTAGTTCGAGTCTATTTGTCCGCCAACATAGAGTATTCTCCCGTAGACTTGTAGGTTGAAGAGCTGCATTGCGCCGCATTTTAGGATATCTTTATTTGACTTACTGGCACTCGTAGTGACATAGCCGACTTTGCCTTGTCTAGTTGCAAAATACAAACGAGAATCTGTTGGGAAACAAACATTGCATTGTGTGAAGTTAAAATGGTAGCTTTTGAAATGCGTTATTTCTTGGTGTCAGTAGCAAGATTGCAGTGCTGATCTTTACTATTCTGAACATCAAAAGAAAAAAAAAACATTATTCAAATCTCATGACAGTGTTTGTGAAACAACAGTTACGTTATTAAAAGAAAAGGAAAACAGCTGGGCGAATAGAAAAGAGGTAATGTAAGACTATCAGAAGAGTCATTATGGTGCCGTATAATTATTGTCAATACGAGACAGAACTAAAGTTGTTGTTGTTTTGTTCTGCATTGTTTTTGTTTTGTTTTGTTTTGTTTTGTTTTTGTTTTGTTTTGTTTTTTGTTTTTTTGTTTTGTTTTGTTTTGTTTTGTTTTGGTTTTTTTTTTTTGGGGGGGGGGGGGGCATTAACGATTGTGATTGTTCGCTACTGTATCGCTGTTGTAAACAAAAGGTAATGACATTCGATGCATTGTAACCCTATTGCCGTACAAGGCCCAATGGGGGGGGGGGGGGGGGTGTCCCCCTAACATGTTTTCATTTGCCACTCCAATAATAAGGTTTTGATTGATTTCAATTTAATCACCATTCAAATCATTCATCCTATTAATCAATCAATTGATTGACCAAATAATCAAACAATCAATCAACCCATCAATACACCAACCGATATATCAGTTAGTCATTGAGTTGTTCAATTAGTGAATCAACTCAATAATCAATTAATCACTTTTCAATAATTGAAATAATTAATCGGCTGATTAAATTAATAAACCAACAAATAAATCAGTTTTTTTAAACATTGATTAGCCTTTAAGCCACGGGGGGGGGGGGGAGGGGTGATATTCCCTTTGTCAATCTGCAACTTTTTTAAAATAAAATAAACATGCAATTGTGATTTACTGATTATTTGATTGATTGATTGATTGATTAATTGATTAATTGATTGATTGATTGATGATTGAATGCTTGATTGATTGGATTGAATGGATTGATTGTATTGGTTGAATGATGTGAGTATGCACTGATGTTTTACTTTTCTTCTTGACTGATTGACTGGCATGTGATGGGTTCGATATGTCTGTGCATGATTTGTGATAACTGTGCTTAAAAGATCTTAATGTTGTTAATCAACCTTCCGTTAAAAAATTGAATCATTTGAAACGTTACAGAAAGTTGTCAGAAAATTTCTAAACTATCATAACAATCAAAGCTGTGAGCAAAAGAGCAATTTATTATTATTTTTTTTTTGAATGAGAACACCTATTTGGGCTTCTGGCTGAATTTCCCATCTTCTTTCAATTTAGCGCAAGTCATTTTTCACGTCCTGGATAAAGAGCGTCAGTGTTCAGTCAGCGGGAACGAAAATTTGTTTTGTTGATTACACCTGATAGATTAGACTTTTAGGCATCCACTAAAATGATTAAAAAAAAATCGTCCAAATATTCTAAAAAGGAAATTCGACAACTTTTTTTTCTAAAGTGTAATTTTTTTTATACACCCTGTATAACCTGACAACTTCGTCCGTTCAGTTAACATTGTAACATTGGATGAAATAGGGATTTTTCGGCTGTAACTTGCTGAAGGACCAAAATGTGATAATAGTTAAGGTGGTGATTTACCTTGGACTGGTCTTCATAATATTCTATTGTATATGACATGGCATCACACAAAGTAGTCGAAAATACACCATTTCCCAAAGATTACTCTTTTACTCCATAATAATTTACACAGGTTTTGCCTGTAGTAACATTTTGTTTATCATGTAGCAATTTGTAAACTAAAAAATGCCAATATTAGGGAAATATGAAATGTGGTAGCATTGTAGGGCCTACCCGTCTCAATCAGTACATTGTAGGCATCATCAATATTGTGGTTATTTCTTTTTATTGCCATGAATTTGCGCCTTACGTGTTAACTTTGAGAAATTTCAACCATAACCGAGTCAGTGGAGGCCGACTTTGCTTTCCTTTGTGGCAATATGAAAATGATTGTATAAAATAAAAACATACTGGGTATCTAAAAAATAATTGGTATTATAACAAGACGTCACGAGGCCGACAACCGCGAGTCACAGCCAACGATTTTGACACTATTAAAATTAAAAAAAAAACACACACGTCGACGGTCAATTAAAAGAAAAGGCCCACAAGTTGTACAGTCCATAAAGTTCGACACTACCCATGAAAGCCTTACTAAACTAACGGCAAAACTAAGCAAAGCAAAAAACCACTAGACCGACACTAAGCGAAAAAGGCTCACGGGACTGAAAATAGAGAAAGGATGCTCACGAGGGCCGACAGGATAAAGAGCGCAACCTTAGACAATTAATTGTACAGGGTGTCCAGATAGTGGCATAAGGAAGATATGAGAGATGGAAAAAAGGGAGAGTTGCCAGGATCTTACCCATCAGTTGCACTTCCTCACCCCCTGAATGTTCAAGATCTTAAGTTGTGTTGTGTGTTTGTGAAACGAAATAATATTCGGTACAAATGTGCATCACATCTTTCCACATAAATTTCCAAATGCCCCAAAACAACCCTCGTTTGCGAGTTCCAATACTTCACCTGTTTCAAGTATTCTTTTTCCCCCCACCCCTCAAAAAAGAAAAGAAGGAAAAATTTGATTTCGGCCGCTGCCGCCTGTAATAGTCTAGTTGATCATCGAAAATATGACTCCAAGAGGCCACTTTACATAGTAAAAGGTGGAAACCACACCTTACCCACATTTTGGCATGATTCGATTATGTTGGATTAATTACACACACACACACACGCACACACACACACACACACACACATACAAAACGGTTTGCAAGTAAAATTTCCCTCAAGTAATACCAATCTCGATATGGCGTTGTTCATACTGTCGGTTTCGTAGGCTTTTTTTGGTAGTGTCGGTCCCTCGAGCCTTCTATGCCTAGTGTCGGTCTCGTAAGCCTTATCTTCGTAATGTCATAGACTCGTGGACCGCATGGCTTGTGAGTCGTAATAGCTCGTGCTCTGATGACTTATTACCCTATCTTTCATGTCTGTCTCTTTTTCTTTTTGCACATTTCCTATTCGTTTCTTTATATTTTGGTAAAAAGCGCCCTCAGTGTGTGACCTTGAGAAACTTAACATCCAGCCGTGAAGAATACAAAACGTATGAACGTATGAGTTGCGCTACCTAAGCGGTGATACACCTCAAAAAAAAAAAAAAAATCCGGGGGGGGGGGGGGGCAGGCACATGTGCCTTCCCCTTGAACCTGGAAGGTGTCAAAGTAGCTAGGGCTTTATAGGGTTAAAGATGAAACGTCAGGGACTACGGTCTATAACTATGCTATACCCTAGGATAATTATTCACATGTAGTTGATTCAAATTGCTTGAAAAAAAAATAGATAGATTGAAATGTATTTCTTATTAATTAAACTGAATACTCCACGAACTAGCATGATGGTGACACACTGCAGGTATTGTATTGTGCAGTTCCCTTTAAATTATTATTTAGAATTCAATTCAGTTCAAAGGTTTTATTTTCACTTCTTTCAACAGAATGTACAAACAGTAAAAATTCGACATGCATTTAAATTAATGATACATAGATAGCAAAGAATATTATGTATTTGTCAGTAGTTAGTACAAAGTGAGGCATTTTTCATGCAAACACATTTAACAATAATGTGTATATGTGACCGTGCATCTCAAGACGAACATAAAGTCGCACACACTGATTTTGCGTGAGGACTGAAAATAAGTGAAATGGGTCAACCTAGCCGAACTTTACTTTTTCATATTTTCTGAAAGAGCGGGTCTTCTTTTACATTATGCTAAAATTTGGTATCATAAAACGGGCAGGAAAGGGTGTTTTTTTAGCAGTTTATCTCGAACATTTTTGGTAGAATAGTGTGGTTATGTGTGTCTTTAGAATCCCTTTTTCATTTCTAAAAAACCTGTCCACACTCTTCACTTTCAACTCTAGTAACTTTTGAAAGGATAGTGCTACTGCTTTGAAAGTTGACATTGATTATGGACAGAATGTGTTAATGAGGCATGCTCAATTTCAGTTCAATCTGATAATCCCTTCATTGTTGTTACTCTGGTGGTTTACTTCCTGTTTTTTGTCCCATTCATCGCACAGCCAGCACGGTTTAGTAAAGATTAAGTGCTTGAATAGACACTGTACTTCAGAGCCTCTTTTCTCAGTTCACACTTTTCCTGAGTTTGTGCTTTCTTTCCAATATTTAGATAGGTTAGGAGAGTCCATTTGATTTGAGTTATACATCATTTTAAAGCTTAAAGTCTGCACTTTCAGAATGTGGACTTAACTAAAAATTCATGTCTGGCGACTTTTTGTTTGTTTTGAGGTGCACTGTCACATAAAGAACCTTCAACTCTGTTCATTAACATCGTACTACCTGTGAATTAAACACTGATAAAACGTTACGTCGGGGTTATCGTTAACAGGCCGTTAACAATCGCCCCGTTACTGTTCAGACATGCTAACCTGGAAATATGACACTGCATCATTATTTGAATATGAGACCATTCTCAAACGCCTTCGCACAACAATAGATATATTCTTAAATGAATCCCACAAGGATTAGAACAATTATCCCCCGGCATTCCCGCTGATTCCCACTGATCAGTTACTAGCCATCCCCTTTAACAATACATGTAGATAGTTTAGGAATTGAACGAGTTTCTTACAAGCAGCATCATATGATAAGAAGTCCGCTCTTTGTTCCGTGAGCAGGGTGGTAGATGCCATTGATTGGATGTTATACGAGACTATTTCGAAGATAGGTGGGTCTCCCATCTCTCGCGAATAAAACAACGCACTGTAACAAAATCAGAACATGTTAATGCATAAACGGATTCAGTGTAAAGTCATATGTCATTCATTCATTCATCCATTCAACCACGATAGTACTAACATCAGCCACGGTGAGAATTCAACTCGTGCAAAAATAACATTAAAATCCATATTAAGATTGAAATTGATATGAAATTGTGAGTTCCTATCTTACACATGATTATAATCATCACAATGAATGTTTTTACGCGATGCACGTAACGCAATGAAATCATCTTATAATTCTGTTAAAAATCCTCTTAAATTTGTGAAAAGGTGAATCCTTTTCCATGTGCATAATGTTCCATTGTCCTTTAATTGCAAACAAAGACACAGCTCCGCTTTCTTTGTCTGTAAAAATGTCAACAGGTGTCGCATCTAAATAAGCACAGTGACATGTCATATAGGCCCATGTAATTATTTCCTACAGTAATTGTCTCCAGTCTCTATCAAACTGCCCATTCAAAGGTAGTGAACAGTAACAGTACTTCATGAAATTGCAAATAATGAACTTAAGCCAGTCCCAGTTATTATCATCCCATACCTCATGGAAATGATTCGTGCAATGTAGAGCAAAGAGGATACCATTCTCCTTTCTTTTCCGAAAAACTACCGAAACTCGCAGAACACAGATACTTGTGATGTCATCAATGAAATTAGCAAACAAAAGCCGACTTTGTCCTTCCTGTAGACAATGCACAAGTCTATATAAAGTG